>NC_045635.1:70364204-70667235 GCF_009829155.1 Mustela erminea | reverse complement strand
CCTCTCATCCTGCAGTTCAGAGACCTCTCCAAGTGATCCATTTAGGATTAGTTAGGGTTGGGAGTTAGTGGTTACCAGTTAGGAGTTAGGGATAGGATTTGGGTTAGAGTTAGGTTTAGAGCTAGTGTTAGGGTTAGGATGAGACTATGTCCCTCCTATCCTGCAGTTCAGGAACCTCTCCAGAGTTTACGTTTAGGTTTAGTATCAGATTAGAGGTAGAATTTAGTAGTTATTGGTAAGTGTTGAGTTATGTATAGGGACATGGTTAAGGTTAGGGTGAGGGTTAGGGTTTGTGTTTGGCATCCTGTAGTTCAGAGACCTCTCCAGAGAATAACCTTAAACTTATTTTGGTGTGAGAATAAACATGGCCACAATTCACAGAGCTGAGGTCATGAGGGGACTTGTTGTTCTAAGTACTCTTTAAGTGGAAATTCAATTGGTCATTCTGTTTTTGTTGCTTTTGGGTCCTTTTACCTCAAGTTTTTTATTTAAATTCCTGTCAGTTAACATACAGTGTGATATCAGTTTCTGGTGTAGAATTTACTGATTCAGACTTACATACAACATCCTGTGCTCCACACAACAAATGCCATTCTTAATCCCCATCACCTTTTAACCCATTCCCCTGCCCACCTCCCCTCTCATAATCAGTGCTTTTTTCTCTGTTACTTTAGAGTCTGTTTCTTGGTTTTTCTTTTTTTATTCCTTCTATGTCTATTTGTTTTGTTTCTTAAATTCTACTTATGAGTGAAGTCATATGGTATTTTTATTTCTCTGATTTATTTTGCTTAGCATAATACTTTCTAGCTCTAGCCACATCATTCGAAATGGCCAGATTTCATTTGGTTTTATGGCTGAGTAATAATCCCTTGTATGTATATACCACCTCTTCTTTATCCATTCTTCAGTTGATGGACATTTGGGATCTTTCCATAATTTGGCTATTGTTGATAGTGCTGCTATAAATACTGGGGTGCATGTATCAATTCAAATCAGTACTTTTGTATCCTTTAGGTAAATGCCTATTACTGCAATTGCTGGATCATTCTATTTTTAATTTTTACTGGTGGTTCTATTTTTAAGTTTTTGGTGAACCTCCATACTCTTATTTCAGAGTGGGTGTACCAGTTTGCATTCCCACCAACAGAGGGTTCCCCTTTCTCCAAATCCTTGCCAACATCTGTTGTTTCCTGTGTTGTTAATTTTAGCCATTCTTATGTGTGAGGTGGGATCTCATCCTAGTTTTGATTTGTATTTCCCTGATGATGAGTGATGTTGAACATTTTTTCATATGTCTGTTGGCCTTCTGGATGTGTTCTTTGGAAAAATGTTTATCCATGTTTTCTGCCCATTTCTCCACTGGATTATTTCTTTTTTAGGTGTTTTTTTTTTTTTAAGTTTGTTATATACTTTGGATACAATCCCTTGCAAATGTCTTCTCCATGTCATATGTTACCTTTTAGTTTTGTTGATTTTTCCCTTCACTATGCAGAAGCTTTTTGTTTTGATGAAGTCTCAACAGTTTATTTTTGCTTTTGTTTCCCTTGCCTCAGGAGTCATATCTAGTAAGAAGTTGCTATGACTTTCAAAGAGGTTATTGCCCTTCTCTAGGATTTTGATGGTTTCCTGTCTCATATTTAGGTCTTTCATCCGTTTTGAATTTATTTTTTGTATGGTGTAAGATAAGGGCCCAGTTTCATTCTTTTGCATGCTACTCTCCAATTTTCCTAATACCATTTTTTGAAGACACTGTCTTTTTTCCATTGGATATTCCTTCCTGATTCATGGAAGATTTATTGGTCATAGAGTTGTTGGTTCATTTCTGGATTTTCTGTTCTGTTCTGTTGATCTATGTGTCTGTTTTTGTCCCAGTACCATACAGTCTTGATCACTACAGCTTTGTAATGTAACTTGAGAAAGACTGGATTTGTGATGCCTCCAGCTTTGCTTTCCTTTTTCAAGATTGCTTTGCCTATTCAGGGTCTTTTGTAGTTCCATACAAATTTTAGGACTGTTTGTTCTAACTTTGTGAAAAATGTTGGTGATATTCGATAAAGATCGCATTAGATGTGTAGATTGCTTTGGGTAATACAGAACATTTTAAAAATATTTCTTCTTACAATCCATGAGCATGAAATGCTTTTCCCTTTTATTGTGTCCTCTTCAATTTTTTCATCAGTGTTTCATACTTTTCAGAGTAGAGATCTTTACCTCTTTTGTTAAGTTTATTCCTAGGTATCTTATGGTTTTTGGTGCAATTGTAAAGGGGATTGATTCCTTGATTTCTCTTTCTGCTTCATCATTATTGGTGTGTAGATATGCAACAGTTTTCCATATGTTGATTTTGTATCCTATGACTCTACTGAACTTGTTTATCTAGTAGTTTTTTGGTGGAGCTTTTTGATTTTCTATATAGAGTATCAAGTCATCTGCAAGTAGTGAAAGTTTGATTTTTTTGCTGATTTGGATGCCTTTTTATTTCTTTGTGTTGTCTGATTGTTGTGGCCAGGACTTCCAATACTAAATTAAATAACAGTGGTGAGAGTGGACAACTCTGTCTTGTTCCTGGCAGTAGAGGAAAGTTCTCAGATTTTTCCCCATTAAGGATAATATTAACTGTTGGTTTTTCATATATGACCTTTATGATTTTGAGGTATGTTCCTTCTAATCCTACTTTGTTGGGGGTTTTATCATGAATGGATATTGTACTTTGTCAAATGCTTTTTTCGCATCTCTTGAAATGATCATGTTGTTTTTGACCTTTTTTTAAAATTAATCATTGTTAAGTAATCTCTGCACCCAATGTGGGGCATAAATTTACCACCCTAAAATCAAGAGTCACATGTTCTACCAACTGAGCAAGACAGGTACTCCTGATTTTTTTAACCTGTTGTGGATTCGTTTTACTAGTATTTTAGTGAGAATTTTTACATCTGTGTTTATCTGCGATATTGGCCTGTATGGATTTTTAGTGATGTCTTTATCTGGTTTTGGTATCAGGGTAATGTGGGCCTCAAAGAATGAATTTGGAAGTTTTCCTTCCTTTTCTATTTTTTGGAATAGTTTGAGAGGCATATATATTAACTTGTCTTTAAATATTTATTAGAATTCGCCTATGAAGCCATCTGGTCCTGGACTTCGGGTTGCTGGGATTTTTTTGATTACTGATTCAATTTCATTGTTGGTAATCAATCTGTTCAAATTTTCTATTTCTTCTTGATTCAGTTTGTTGTTGTTGTTGTTGTTGTTGTTCTAGGAATTTATCCCTTTCTTCCAGATTGTCTAATTTGTTTGCATAGTTTACCATAATAATCTGTTACAATTGTTTATATTTCTGTGGTAGTGGTTGTTATTTCTCCTCTATCATTTGTGATTTTTATTTTTTAATTTGGGTTATTTTTCTTCTCTTTTTTATAAGTCTGGCTAGAGGTTTATCAATTTTAATAATTTTTTCAAAGAAGAAGCTCCTGGTTTCATTGATCTGTTGTATTATTTTGTTGTTGTTGTTGTTTAATTTCTATATCTTTTATTTCAAAGTAGTGAGCAACTTTTACTAACTTTTAAGAATGAAACATCCTGGGGCACCTGGGTGGCTCAATGGGTTAAAGCCTCTGCCTTCAGCTCTGGTCATGATCTCAGGGTCCTGGGATCAAACCCTATATCAAGCTCTCTGCTCAGTGCGGAGATGCTTCCCTTCCTCTCTCTCTGTGGGTCTCTCTGCCTACTTGTGATCTCTGTCTGTCGAATAAATAAAATCTTTAAAAAAAAAAAAGAATGAAACATCCCTTTACTAATAAAAATCTCCTATAAAATTTTAATCCATTTATATTTATTTTCATGACTGAGGCTTTTTAAAAACTGTTTTTAATGAGTCATAATCTTAGTTTGAATATATGAGGTAATATTACTCAAATTTGCTCAATAATCTTAAAGAGTTTAATTTGTTTATTGTGATAATTTGCCATCTTGATTTTTCAACCTGGCAGACAGACCTAATTGCCTCTGATTTCTTATTAGAACATAAAATACCGGTAACTTCTAAAATGGACCAGTAAGGAAGTAGAAATGAAGGTATAAAATTAACAGTCATTATATTTCTTTGGTCTTTAAAGGTAACAAAAAGATGCTTGGGTCTTCAAAGTAGTTCCCCTAGATCAAATTGCCTTTCATTATGTTGCTTATCTCATACAACACAAACTTCTTAAAGTCATGACCATGTCATCTATTTTAAAATTTTTCTTTCCTACAGTAGTATGTATGGTAGTGTGATTTAGTAAATGAATGAAAATGAGCAAACATTAACCAAGAGTGTAATTTATAAAAGAAAGGTATATATTTATAAAATAGAGAAAATGCATGGACTTACATATATGTGTGTGCTAATGTGTATGGCAAGAATGTCTTCAAATATGAATTTTACTTTAAAAAAAAATTTCTCTGTTAGGTTTTTCTTGTTCGGAAGAAGACCGGTCCTGATGCTGGGCAGCTCTATGCAATGAAGGTGTTAAAAAAAGCTTCTTTAAAAGGTAGAAAATTACGAAACTTATTAAAATAGAATTTGATAAAGCTTGTTTTAAGAAATGTACTTTGTATTGCTTGTATAAGTTGAGTAGACTTAGTTTCCTTTAAACATTAGTAAGTGTTACAGTTTTCTAGCCTGCAAGTGATATTTCTGTGTTTGATATTTGCATATGCTCTAATTTAGTGAGACTGTACCCCGGCAAAAATTTATTGTATAAAACGTGACACATTTTATTTAACATAAAGTGAACTTATTTTAATAAGCTATATACTTTTATTTTAAGATTCTTATTTTTTTCTGTTCCATCTGTGTTGATTTTGAATATTGAAAAAACACAAGCACCTGCGTACACTTACATACACCATCTTCTAGGCTGTCATAGAAATAACACTGTGCTCAGTTTTAATCAGTAAACTCATTTGATCAATTGGAGACCAATACATAATAAACACATATTAGCCAAATATCTGTTTATGTCACTTCAATCCATCTAGATCTAAACAATTTGTTGGCTTTCTGAGAATATGGTAATTACTGTCTTGGAATATATAGATTGCATATTTAAACACAATGTTATATTTTCACATTTTTGTGGGGTGAATTATTGATGAGATCTCTACTGAAATATTATATAGAAGAGTAATATATTCTACCCTTCTATGATTTTTAGTCCGAGACAGAGTTCGGACAAAGATGGAAAGGGATATACTGGTGGAAGTAAATCATCCATTTATTGTCAAATTACACTATGGTATGTAATTTTTTAAAAATTTATAGAATTAGAGAATTAAGATTTCCTTTCAAACAATAATATAACAGAGAATAAATACTTCAGAATGATTTAATATACTCAATTATATAAAATATATTTATCTGAAATAAGAATAAGAATCAGTATCCAATTTTGAATTGTGTTTTCTGTACCTATTGGTTAATTTGTCTAAGGTATTAAGATAGTATCTTCTGGTTAATTGTCTGGTAGTATTTCTTGACTCTGCTAGTCTGTACCTTTAATGATCTTGGCTATAAACTGTGATAATTTATTCAAAGCATCTGATGTTTGGATATGTTCCTCTTACATGTTCATAATGAGCATATTAATTTATTTCCTAGCTGTTGAAGAGGACCATGTGGTTATTTTAGTCCATTTGATTTATTCTTTCTTATATTTGGGGGAAGAGGAATACCAATAAGAAGCAGTAAATGTAATGGAAAGAGCATGCGTTTGGAGTCAGACAGCTCAGAGTTTGAATCATGGTTCCATTGATAATTTAATACATGCATGAGATTGTGAAGTGTGGCCTTCCTGGAGAATTCAAAGGTATACACATGATTAAATCACTGATCTATTCTATGATGTCATGTTAAGTTTTCAATATTTAAAAAAGTAGCAGCTATTGACTTTATTCTTAGGAAATTTTGAAAAATAATGCACTGAAATATGTACTAAATTATTTGTATAAAAAATCTTCAAAAAATGTCCACCCATTATTCTTTCACTCCTTGTTACCCAAAATGGAAAGTAGTAGTATCTAATGTCCCACTTCCTTGAATCACCAGGATGGCATTACATTTATCAGAAAATACCAATTGTGTGCAAAATACTCCATTGAATGCAATAGGCTCTAGAGGTGAAACAGTCTCTGACTCAAAAAAACTTCTAATCTATTGAAACACAGACATGTAAACAAATTAATTGTGCAAATCAAAATGGAGTGAGTGCCATAAGAGAGATATAAATTTAAAAAAATGAAATCTCAAAAGTAGTAGCAAGTAATTCTTACAGAGAAGAGGGTAAGGATGCTATGAAATGTGAAAAGAGAGAAATCCTTTAATAGAGGAATGCTTGATGGAGGAGGTGGCATTTTTCTTGAACTTGAAAGAATTAGTAGATTTTCAGTAGGTAGGGAGGTGGAGTTCTGGCAGTTAGCAGTAGAGCATGATGCTCCATAAATCAGGACGATGGTGGTGGTAGAAGTTTCTGAGGAACCACATGGAATGTTGATTATGTTCTAGGAAGGGATTTACAGCTATTTCAACACCAAATTCAATTTTGAGATAATATTATCCAATAACATTGGACCATATGAATAAATGGTTAATTCCTTTATAATATTTATTGATAAAACTCTAAACATATATATTAATTAAAAGTTATACTAAGGTTGTTAAGCCTTTAAGATTCTGTTAATGTTCTGTTACTACATCCTAATTTGTAATTAGCCTTTCAGACTGAAGGGAAGCTGTATTTAATACTGGATTTTCTCAGGGGAGGAGATGTCTTCACAAGATTATCCAAAGAGGTGGGTATCTGTTTGTAAATTTTTACCATATTTTTATTGAAAAAAACCTAAGAAAAATCATTTGTGTTCTACCAATTAATTTTTTCTATAGAAATTTTAAATAATTATTGTTAGTTTCACTGCATACTCTTTAGTTGATGTGGCAGTTAATGGCATTTTCTGTCTGCCTATAATTTAGACTATCTGAGTGTGTTACTCATTATTCCTTTAGGCACAAGATCAGAGTAAATAACTGGATCAAGTAGATGGGGCAAACCTAGGATTTTGGCTACTCAAGCTACCAGAATTCTTCTGGGAGCAGTGTTCAGTGTATTCTAAAACAGCTTTATGAAGGTATTAATTGACATACAGTGGATTGCACATTTTAGAGTGCATACTTTGATAAAATTTGACATTTGGATATGCCTGTGAAACTGTCATCACAATCAAGATAGTAAGTTTATCCATCACCCCCAGCCATTTCCTGTGCACCTTTGTAATGCCTCCCTTCTGCCCTGCCCCTACTGAATCTGCTTTCTGTGATTATTGAGTTTATATTTTCTAGGACTTTATATAAATGGAATCATATAGTATCCATTTTCTGTATAGCTTATTTAACTCAGAATAATTATTTTGAGATTTAGCCATGGTGTTGTATGAATCAGTGGTTAATTCACTTTTATTGCTGAACAGTATTCCACTGTATGGATACAGTGCCATTTGTTTATGCATTAACTTACTGATGGGTATTTGGGTTGTTTGTAGTCTTTGGGTATTACTAATAGAGCTGCTACAAAAACTCATGCACGAATGATTGTATGGACATATGTTTTCATTTTCATGGTTATGTTTTCATTTTTGATGATTAGATACCTAGGAGTATAATGACTGGGCTATTTCATATGTGTATGTTTTTAAACTTATTTTAAAGACACTTATCAAATTGTTTTCTAAGGTAGGATTGTAATTTTTACATTCCCAGCAGCCACGTGTGAGAGTTTTAGTTGCTCCACATCCTTGCCAACCCTTAATATGGTCAGTAGTCTTGTTATGATTTGGGGCATAATTGTGTAGCTGCACCTATTGTGGTTTTGAATTGCATAATCCGAATGACTAATGATGTTTAGCATCTTCTCATGCACTTATTCAGCATCTGTCTTTGATAAAATATTTGTTTAAATCTTTGGCTCATTTTGTATTAAGTTGTATGCTTTCTGAGTTTTGAAAGTATACATTTTGGATGGTAAGTCCTTTCTCATATATGTTGCTTGCAAATGTTTTCTTCTGGTCTGTGGTTTGTCTTTTTGTTCTCTTTAATACTGCCTTTCAAAAGCAGTTCTTGATTTTGATGAATTCCAACTTATTTTTTTTTCTTTTATGAATTTGTTGTCCTATATAAAGAATATTTGCCTAATCTCAGGTCACATAGATTTTCTATGTTTTTTTTAGACATTTTTAAAATTTTGCATTTAGGTTTATAATCCATTTTGAGTTTATTTTAGTGTATGGTGACAGGTATGTGTTGAAGTCCTTTTCTTTCTTTCTGTCTTTCTTTCTTCTTTTCCATATACATATCCCAGTGTGCTAACATGGTGATTAAAAGTCTATGCTTTCTTCATTGAATCACCTTGCATTTTTGTTGCTTACCAATTGACCATGGATGTGAAGGTCTATTTCTGGACATTCTGTTTTGTTCATTGATCTATTTGTTTATCTCTATTTCACTGCTACTTGATTTCTTAATTACCGTACCCTTATAATATGTCTTAAAGTAAGTTAGTGCAAATCCTTGAGCTTTGCTCTTCTTTTTCAAAGTTGTTTTGCCTCTTCTGGGTCCTTTGTATTTCCATATCAATTTTAAAATCAGCCTTTCACTTTCTATAAAAAAGCTTGCTGGTATTTTCATTGGGATTGCATTGAATCTATAGGTTAATTTGCAGATAATTGCCATTTTCACAACACTGAGTTATCAATCCTTGAATGTGACATTTTTCTCCAGTTTTTGAGTCTCCTTTAATTTCTCTCAGCAATGTCTGGTCTGTATAGGTCTTGCACATTTTTTATCAGATTTATCTGTAAGTATTTCCTTTTATAAAATGACATTGTAAATGGAATTGCTTTCTTATTAAGTTCATTTTCAAGTTGGATGAAAATACAGTTGGTTTTTTTTTTCATATTGTATTTGTCTCCCACAATTTAACTTACTTATTACACCTAATAGTGTTTTTTAGTAGATTCCATAGAATTTTCTATTTATAACCTACTAACAAGGAATTTTTGCTTTTTTTTCTTTATGAAAATATTTTTTTTCTTTTATTTGTCCTTGTTGCAGTGGTTTGACTCTCCAGTCTCCAGACATTCTTGCCTTATTTCTTTTAGTTATTTCTAATCACAGGGGGGAATAACATCATTTTAGCATAAATTACAAAGTTCAGTATAGGTCTTTTTACATGTTCTTTATCAGGTTGTGCAAGTTCTCTTCGGTTGCTAGTTTATTTCATTTTTATCAGGTATGTACATTAGGTTTGTAATATTCTTTTAGTGTAATTATTGAGATATTATGTTTTTTCTTCTTTAATCTTTTCACAGGTGAATTACATTGATTTATTGTCAAATGTTGAAGCAGTCTTGATTATGGATGAATCCCCCAAATAGACATAGGGTATTATCTTTTTTTCATATTGGTGGAAGATATTTCCTAAATTTTTTTCAGATTTTTATATTTATTTTTATGAGGGATATTTGACTTTAGATTTCTTATATTTTTTATGTCTAGTTTTAATGCCAGAACAATTCTGGTTTTATAGAATGAGTGTTTTCTCCTGTTGAGTTTTCTAGAAGAATTCATTGTAAAACTCTTATTAAATGATTGGTAGAATTCACCAGTGAAGTTATCTGGGCCTGAAGTTTTTTAATAGTGAGGTGTTTTGACTACAATTTCAATTTATTTAAGAGACTTGTAGGTATTTAGTTTATCTTTCCTTTTTGAGTGAACTTTGTTATCTTGTGTCTTTTAAGGAATAATGTTTTAACAAATTTATCAAATTCATTGACATGAAATTGTTCATAATAGTGCCTTAATTATCCTTTTTATAGCAGTAGAAACATTATTGATATTTGTATCATTCCTGATGTTGGTATTTTGTATCTTTTCTCTTTTTTATCTTGCTTAGCTTTGCTTGAGGTTTATCAATTTCTCTTATTTTTTCTCAAAACCAACTGACTCTTGGTTTCATTGATTTTTTTTCTATTGTTATTTCCATTTTTATTTCATTGTTATCCACTTTCATTTGTATTACTTCATTTTTTCTGCTTACTTTATGTTTCACTAACTTTTCTGGTTTTTAAAATGGAAGCTGAAATTATTGATTTGAGACCTTTCATCTTTCCTAACATGGATGTGTAGTGTTATAACTATCCTTCTAAATACTGTTTTAGCATTATCCCATAAATTTTGATATATGTTTTAATTTTCCCTCAGGTCTGCATACTCTAATTTCCAGATAACTTTCTATTATTGATTTCTAATTTAATTTCATTGAATTTAATTTAATTTCATAAACCATAGTTTATATTACTTGAATTCCCTTAAATTCACTTATAATTATTTTATGATCCAGAATATAATGTACCTTAGTAAATATTCCATGTGTGCTTGAGAGGCATATGTATTTTGATTTTGCATGGTGGAAGGTTCTATAAATGCCAATTAGATTGTTGGCTGACAGTAATATTAAGTCAACTACATTCTTCCTAAGTTTTTGCCTACATATTCTGTAAACTTTTGAGATACAGAAATTTAAACCTTTGATTATAATTATGGATTTATCTATTTTTTCTTGAATTTATTTTAATTTTTGCTTCATGTATTTCAAAGTTCTGTTAAGTGTGCAAATTTTTAAGATTTTCATTTATCCTTGATAAATTAACCTTTTAATTTATCCTTTAACACTGCTAATGTTCTTTGCGTTGAAATATTCTTTGATATTAATACAATCATCCAAGCTTTTTTTTTGGTTTACCCTGATATATTGTTTTTCATGTTTTCATTTAACCTGTTTCTGTCTTCATATTTAATGTGTAATACTTGAGGCGGTACTTAAGGACAACATAATTGTCCTTGCTTTTTATCCAATCTGAAAATCTGTGCCTTTTAATTTGGGTGTTAGACCTGTTACATTTAATATTGATATGGCTGGGTTTAAATCTCCAATTTTGCTGTTTGTGTGGGTTGTTTTTTTTTGTCCCATCTCTTCTTTACTTTGTTTCTCTTTTTCTGCATTATTTTTAATTGATATATAATCGATGTACAACTTTATGTTAGTTTTAGGTGTATAATAAAATGATTTGATACTTCTATACACTGAAAATTGATCACCACAGTAAATCTAATTACCACCTGTCACCACAAAAAGTTACAAGATTTTTTTTTCTTGTGATGAGAAATTTTAACATCTATTCTTGTGGCATCTGTAAATATACACTGCAGTACTATTGACTAGTCACCATGCTGCATGCCACATACCCATGACCTATTCATGTATCACAACTGAAGTTTGTACCTACTAACCCCTGCATTTCCCCCACCCATCAACCATCCTCCCCTAGGCAGCCACCACTATGTTCTCCATATCCATGACTTTTATTTGTTTGTTTCATTTTTTAGATTACATATATAAGTGAGATAATATGGTATTTGTCTATGACTTATTTCATTTAGCATAACACATTCAGGGGCCAACCATTTTGTTACAAAAGACAAGATTTCCTTCTTTTATACGGCTAAATAATATTCCACTGTGTGTGTGTGTGTGTGTATGCTGTATCTTCTTAATCCATTCATACATCAGTGGACACATGATTTACATATATGGCCATTGTAAATAATGCTGCAGTGAACATAACAGGTTAGTGTTTCTGTTTCCCTTGCATAAATATCTATTCCTAGAATTGCTAAATCATATGATACTTCTATTTTTAATTTTTTTAGGAAACTTCGTATACTGGTTTGCATACTAGCTCTACCAATTTACTGTACTACCAGTAGTGCTTGTGTTCCATTTTCTCCACATCCTCCTCAAGACTTACTATTTCTTGTCTTTTTGATGATAGGCTTTCTAATAGATGTGAAGTGATAACTCACCGTGGGTTTGATTTTTATTTCCCTGATGATTAGTGATATCTCCTTTGAAAATATGTCTACTCAGATCCTCTGCTCTTTTTTTTTTTAATTGAATTGTTCGATTGTTTTTGGTGATGAGTTGCAGGAGTTCTTTATATATTTTGGATAGGAATACCTTATCAGATATGTGACTTGAAAATGTTTTCTTCCATTTAGTACATTGCCTTTTCATTCCATTGATGTTTTTCTTTTCTTTTTAGTTTGATGTGGTCCCACTTGTTTATTTTTATTTTTGTTACCTTTGCTTTCAGATCAGTTAAAAAATCGAGACTGTCAAGTAATTTACTTCCTAAGTTTTCTTCCAGGAGTTTTATGGTTTCAGGTCCTATATTTAACTCTTTGATCCATTTTGAGTTAATTTTTGTGTATGGTAAAGGATAATTGTATAGTTCCATTCTTTTCATGTGGCTGTCCAGTTTACCCAATTCTACTTTTTTTTCCAATTCCATTTATTAAAGAGGCTATTTCACCCCTTGTGTTTACTTATGTCCTTTGTCATAAAATAATTGACTGTATATGTGTGGGTTAATTTCTGGGCCTTTAGTTCTGTTCTGTTGAGGTATATGTCTGTATTTATGCCAATATCATACTGTTTTGATTAGTATAGCTTTGTAATATAGTTTCAAATCAAGGGGCTTGATGACTACAACTTTATTTTTTTCTTTTTCAAGACTGGTTTGGCTATTTGGGGTCTTATGATTCCAAACAGATTTTAAAATTGTCCGTTCTATATTTTTTGAATAATGCCACTGGAATTTTGGTAGGGATTGCATTGAATTTGTACATTTTTTGATAATATGGACATTTTAACAATATTAATTCTTCCAGCCCGTAAGTTTGGAATATTTTTCCATGTATTTATGTCTTTTACAGTTATTTTCATCAGCGTTTTATGTTGTATAGATTTTTCACTTCTTTGGTTAAGTTTATAGCTAGATATTTTATTCTTTTTTAATTCTAATTTTTTTATTATGTTCAATTAGGCAACATATAATACATCTTTCATTTTTGATGTAGTGTTCAGTGATTCGTTAGTTTCATATATAATGTAAATGGATACTTTTCTTAATTTCTGTTTCTGATAGTTCATTATTAGTTTATAAAAATGCAAATCCATGTTGATTTTGTTCCTTGCAAGGTTACTGACTTTGTTGATTAGTTCTAACACTTTTTTTTTAATGGAGCTGTCTGTGTTTTCTATACACAAAATGATGGTGTCTGCAAATAGTGACAGTTTTACTTCTTCCCAATTTAGATGCCTTTTTATTTCTTTTTCTTGCCTAATTGCTCTGCTTGGATTTCTAATACCTGTGTGGAATAAAAGTGGAGATAGTGGACATTCTTATCTTATTCTTCAACTTAGAAAGCTTTTCATTGTTAAGTGTGATGTTAGCTGTGGACTTACTATGTTGAGGTATGTTCCCTATACACCAACATTTTTGAGATGTTTCACCTAAATGGATGTTGAATTTTGTCATGCTTTTTGTGCATCTAGTGATGTGATCATATAATTTTTATCTTTTACACAGTTAATATGAGGTATCATGTTGTTTGATTTGTGGAAGTGGAATCTTTGTTATATCCCTGTAATAAATCCTACTCCATCATGAGACATACTAATTTTAATGAATATTTTAATTTGTTTACCAATATTTTGTTGAGAATTTTTGTATCTATGTTTATCAGGGATATCTATGTTTTTCTTTTGCTTCCTTTTGGTTTTTTAGTGTCTTTGTATGATTTTGTTACCAGGATAATGCTGACAGCATGAAATGACTTTGGAAACTTTGCCTGCACTTCAATATTTTGGAAATAGTTCTAGGATAGGTATTATCTCTCTTTAAATGTTTTGTAGAAATCACCTGTCAAGGTATCTGGCTTTGTTTGTTGAGAATTTTTTTAAATTAATTTATTTTTTTCAGCGTAACAGTATTCATTGTTTTCGCACCACACCCAGTGTTCCATGCAATCCGTGCCCTCTCTAATACCCACTACCTGATTCCCCCAACCTTCCACCCCCCGCCCCTTCACAACCCTCAGGTTGTTTTTCAGAGTCCATAGTCTCTCATGGTTCACCTCTCCTTCCAATTTCCCTCAACTCCCTTCTCTTGAGAATAATTTTTTTTAATATATAAATGAAAGTTTTATTTTTTCAAATTGGTTGGTTCCGATTTTTTCTTTCTTCTTGATCTAGGCTTAGATTATGAAAGGATTCCAGAAGTTTACCATTTCTTCTAGGTAGTCTAATCTCTTGGCTTATAATTATTCATAGCAGCCTCTTATAATGTTCCATATTTCTGTGTTAACAGTTGTAATATCTCCTTCATTTCCTTTTTTGTTTTTGTTTTTTGTTCTGTTTCTGTTCTTGTATTTTTTATTTTATTGTGTTCAAATTCAATTAATTAATATGTAATATATCATTAGTTTCAAAGCTAGAGTTCAGTAATTCATCAGTTGAATGTAACACCCAGTGCTCATTATATTCACATGCCCTCCTTAATGTCAACCACCCAGTTACCCCTTCCCCCTACTCACACGCCCTCCAGAAAACCTCAGTTTGTTTCCTATAATTGAGTCCTCAGGCTTTTTCTCCCTCTCTAATTTAATATTATTTAATTTTCCCTCCTTTCCACTGTGATCCTCTGTTTTGCTCTATAAATTCCACATATGAGTGAAATCGTATGAAAATTGTCTTTCTCTGATTTTTTTGCTTAGCATAATACCCTCTAGTTTGTATCCTTTCAGTAAATACCTGGAAGTGCAGTTGCTGGGTCATACAGAAGCTCAATTTTTAATTATTTGAGGATTCTTCATGCTGTTTCCAGAGTGGCTGTACTAGCTTCCTTTCCAATAGCAGTGTAATAGGGCTCCCCTTTCTCTTACATCCTCGCTAATGTCTGTAATGACAGACTTGTTAATTTTAGCCATGCTACCCAGTGTGAGGTGGTTATCCCATTGTGGTTTTGATTTATAGTTCCCTGAAGCCATGTAATGTGGAGCATTTTTTTCATGTGTCTGTTGGCCATTTGTATGTCTTCTCTGGAGAAATGTCTGTTCATGTCAGTTGTCCATTTCTTGACAGGATTATTTGTTTTTCTGGGTGTTGAGTTTGTAAGTTCTTTTACATCTCAGATACTTGCCTGTTATTTGATGAGATATTTCAAGTATCTTCTCCCATTCTGTAGCTTGCTTTTGATTTAGTCAGCTGTTTCCTTCACTGTGAAAAAGCTTTTTATCTTGATGAAGACCCAATAATTCATTTTTGCTTTTGTTTCCCTAGCCTTTGGAGATGTGTCTAGCAAGAAGTTGTTGTGGCCAAGGTCAAAGAGGTTGTTGCCTGTGTTCTCCTCTAGGATCATGATAGATTCCTGTCTCACATTTAGGTCTTTTATGCATTTTGAGTTTATTTTTCTGTATGGTATAAGATAATGGGCCGGTCTCATTCTTCTATGTGTGGCTATCCAGTTTTCCCAGCACCATTTGTTGAAGAGAATGTCTTTTTTCCATTGGATATTCTTTCCTGTTTTGTCAAAGATCAGTTAACTATAGGGGGCACCTGGGTGGCTCAGTGGGTTAAGTTTCTGCCTTCAGCTCAGGTCACCATCTCAGGGTCCTGGGATCAAGCCCTGCATCGGGCTCTCTGCTCTGCAGAGAGCCTGCTTCTTCCTCTCTCTTTTCTTGCCTCTCTGCCTACTTGTGATCTCTCTCTCTCTCTCTCTCCCTCTCTCTCTGTCAAATAAATAAATAAATAAAATCTTCAAAAAAAAAGATTAGTTAATTATAGAGTTGAGGGACCATTTCTGTGTTCTTTATTCTGTTCCATTGATCTATGTGTCTGTTTTTGTTCCAGTACAATACTCTCTTGATGACTGGAGCTTTGTAATATAGCTTGATGTCTGACATTGTGATGCCACCAGCTTTGGTTTTCTTTTTCAACATTCCTTTGGCTGTTCGGGGTGTTTTCCTGTTTCATACAAATTGTAGCATTATTTGTTCCAGCTCTGTGAAAAATGTAGATTTCTTAAATTTAAATTCAATTAGCCAGCATATAGTACATCATTACTTTCAGATGTAGTGTTCAATAATTCATCAGTTGCATATAACCCCCAGTGCTCATCACATCATGTGCCGTTTTTAATGCCTATCACCTAGCTTGTAGATGGTATTTTGATAGGGATTGAATTGAATGTGTAGATTGCTCTAGGTAGCATAGACATTTTAAAAATATTTGTTCTTCCAATCCATGAGCATGGAATGTTTTTACATTTCTTTGTGTTTTCCTCAATTTCTTTCACAAGTATTCCATATTTTTCAGAATATAGATTCTTTACTTCTTTGGTTAGATTTATTCCCAAGTATCATATGGTGTTTGGTACAATTGTAAATAGGATCAATTCATTGATTTCTATTTTTTTGTCTCATTGTTATTGTGTAACAATGCAATTAATTCTTTGCATTGATTTTATGTCCTACCACTTTTATGACTTCCCATGTGAGATATAGCAATTTTTAGGTTGACTTCTGAGTGTTCCACATAGAGTATCATGTCATCTGGGAATAGTGAAATTTTGACTTCTTCTTTGCCACAATGGATGATTTTCTTTCTTTCTTTCTTTCTTTCTTTCTTTCTTTCTTTCTTTCTTTTTTGTGTGATTGCTGAGGATAGGACTTTCAGTACTATATTGAACAACAGGGATGAAAGTGGACATCATTGTCATTTGTCTGCCCTTAGGGGAAGGTCTCAGTTTTTCCCTGTTGAGAAGATATTTACTGTGGGCTTTTCATAAATGACTTTTATGATATTGAGGTATTTTCCTTCTATCCCTACACTGTGGAGAGTTTTAATCAAGAAAGGATGCTGTATTTCATCAAATGCTATTTCTGAATCAATTGAGAGTATCACATAACTCTTGTCCTTTCTTTTATTAATGTAATGTGTCATGTTGATTTATTTGTGAATGTTGAATGTGAATGTGAATAAATAAATGCAAAATTTCTTTTTGATAAGTCTGACAAGGGGGTTAGCGGTCTTACTAATTTTTTCAGATAACCAGCTCCTAGTTTCATTGATCTGTTCTACAGTTCTCACTGTTGAATCAAATGATCGATCAAATCTCATTGATTTTTACTCTAATCTTTATTGTTTATTTCCTCTGGCTTGGTTTGGTGTATTTTTCCAACTCCTTAAATGTGATAGTAGCTTGTGTATTTGAAACCTTTCTTGTTTCTTGAGAAAGGCCTGTATTTCTCTATACTTCCCTCTTAGGACCACCTTTGCTGCCTCCCAAAGGTCCTGAACTCTTGTGTTTTCATTTTTGTTTGCGTCCATGAATTTTTAAAAATTTTCTTTAGTTTCCTTGTTGACTTATTCATTGTTTTGGTGTTGCTTTTAACTTCCATGTATTTGTGTTCCTTCCAAATTTTCTCTTGTGATCGAGTTCAAGTTTTAAAGCATTGTGGTCTGAAAATATGCAGGGAATAATCCCAGACTTTTGGTACTGGTTGAGTACTGATTTGTGACTAAGTATGTAATCTGTTCTGGAGAATGTCCCATGTGCATTTGAGAAGAATGTGTATTCTGTTACTTTAGGACAAAATGCTCTGAATATATCTGTGACGTCCATCTGGTCCAGTGTGTTATTCAAAGCCTTTTTTCCTTATTGGTCTTCTGCTTAGATGATCTGTGTTATGGTGAGTGGAGTGTTAAAGTCCCCTACTATTATTGTATTATTATCAATGTTTTTTTTTAAATTTTGTTAATTGGTTTATATAATTGGCTGCTTCTAAGTTAGGGGCATAAATATGTAGAATTGTTAGAACTTCTTCTTGTATCAAACCTTTAATTATTATATAGTATCCCTCTTCAGCTCTTATTATAGTCTCTGATTTAAAATCTAATTTGTCTGATAGAAAGATTGCTACCTCAGCTTTCTTTTGATATCCATTAGTCTGAGAAATGGTTCTCCACCCCCTCACTTTCGATCTGGAGGTATTTTTAGGTCTAAAATTAGTCTCTTGGGTCTTCCTTTTTTAACTGATACCCTGTGTCTTTTGATTGGAACATTTGGCCCTTTATATTCAGAGTAATTATTGAAAGATATGAATTTATTGCCATTGTTTTACCTGTAAAGTCACTGTTTCTGTAGATTGTCTCTGTTCCTTTCCGGTGTGTGTTACTTTTGGGCTCTCTCTTCACTCAAAGTATCCCCTTTAATATTTCTTGCAGTGCTGGTTTAGTGATCACAAATTCTTTAGTTTTTGTTTGTCCTGGAACCTCCTTATCTCTCCATCAGTTCTCAATGAAAGACTTGCTGGATAAAATATTCTTGCCTGTATATTTTTTCTCACTTAGCACCTTGAATATATCATGCCAATCCTTTCTGGCCTGCCAGATCTCTGTGGACAGGTTTGCTTCCAGCCTTATGGGTCTACTCCTTTAGGAGAAGGACCTCTTATTTTGAGCTGCTTTCAGGGTTTTTCTTTATCTCTGAAATTTGTAAGCTTCACTTTTATATGTCAGAAATTACATGTTTCCCTATTTTTATTGATTTTGATGGGGCTTCTCTGTGCCCCCTGATCTTGAATGCTTGTTTCCTTCCCTGATTAAGGATGTTCTCAGCTATAACCTGTTCAAGTAAACCTTGTGCCCCCCTCTCTCTTTCCTCATTTTCTGGGACCCCTATTATTCAAATATTATTGTGCTTTATGGTATCACTGATTTCTTAAAGTCTCCTCTCATGATCAAGTCATTGTTTTTCTCTCTTTCAGCTTCCTTACTTTCTTCATTTTGTCTTCTGTATCATAGACTCTTCTGCCTCATTTACCCTAGTAATTAGAGCCTCCGTTTTTTTTTTTTTTTACTGCATCTCTGTAATAGCATTTTTAATTTCAGCCTGCTTAGATTTTAGTTCTTTTATTTCTGCAATAAAGGATTCTCTAGTATCTTTTATGCTTCTTTAAAGCCCAGCTAGTATCTTTATAGTCATTGCTTTGATTTCTATTTCCAACATCTTACTTACATCCATATTGATTAAATCTATGGCAGAGAGTACTACCTCTGGTTCTTTCTTTTGCTGGGAATATCTCCTCCTAGTCATTTTGTCCACAAAAGATAGAAGTAAAGAAAGAGAAGGGGAAAAAAAAGGAAAAGAAAAGAAAAAGAAAACAGCAATGACAGCAGTAATAATATAAACAACATCAAGAATATCGCCAGGAAGTGATTCTGGTGTATGGTGTGTACACTCCGCTGTTTTGGCTGCTCTTTCCCACTGGTCCTTCCTCTACAGAGTTCCACCTTGCTTGTAATAGGGTATGTTTGGTCCTTTAAGTAGGTATGCTTTGAATTGTTTGTGAAATTAAGCCAGAAGCTGATGTTTTGGAGCTTTTTTTAATCAGTAGACTTGATAGATGTGGAGGTTTATGTTGTTCTTCTGAGGCAGAGGCCTGCTGTGCTGGCACACAAGCTGACTTGCCCTTGTAAAGATGTTCCTCTCAGGCCAGGGGGTGGGTTTTGGTGTTTGGACTCCAATCCTTACCAGGGGTGCTGTGTCTCTCTCTGGAGTCCTATTGTGCTGGTGGGTGGAAGGTGAGAGGGGTGGTGAAGGAGGTAGAATATGGTGCCACCTCACCCTCTTGTCCCTGGGGAGGGGAACTCCTGGCAGCCACTGCTCAGGAGGCCTTCTTAGAGTAGCCAGCAGTCTCCTGTGTCCTGGGCCCTCCTCAGTTCCCTGACCTAACCTGTCTGTATATGGGTCGTTGGCACACCCAGAGCCACAGATCTCCTTTATTTAACCTCTGGCCAGTGGCTCATTTTAAATGGCCTGTTGGTATGCATTCCTACTCCTGTCTCCTGGCTGGGAGGCTCAGGGCATGCCCAGCACTATCCTGTCCCTGGAAAGCCTTCACATAGTATGTGTGCAGAAGCTTGAGTTTATTGTAATGCTCAGTGAAAAATTTGAGCCAGGTTATCAGCCACCTGCACTTGACTCAGTCCCCTACTCCTCTTTTTCATATAAAAGCCATTGCAGAGGCTTGAATCTATGGTGGCAGACAGCAAAAAGTGGCAGCAAGGTTATCCACGTTCTGCTGTAGTGGTCTGGTCATTCAGTTCTAGAAAACCAGCTGTTTGGCATGCACACAGAGTTTTGAGCCTCTGTGTTCACACCATAAAATTGAGTTTTTTACCCTCTACATGCCCGTCTGACCCCAAAGCTGAGCTTCACTCACTGGATCCCCAGCTGTCCCTTTTTCTTAGGAGAGGACAAATATGCTCCTCCAAATGCCCTTCAGGAAGGGGAGCAGTCTCTCCCTGAGCAACCCAAGGATCCCCTCCCCACGGCTTTTTGTGTGGTTACAAACCACTGCAATCTTTCCAACTTTCTCCCTCTTCCAGACTTTGCTCCATGAACTGTGCTTTCTCCCCTTCCCAGCTGTGCGGTTTCCCAGTCCCTCTGTTCGGGTTTCTGAAACTCATCTCTGCCAAATTCTCTCACTCCAACTGTGCAGATTGTTTCTGTACTCCTCAGATCCTCTTCCTAGTCAAAATAGTTGAAGTTTTATCTAGCTGTATTTCAAAGGATAAGGCAAGTTCAGTGTCCCCCTACTACTCCACCATCTTGGAACACCCCCTTACCTTCATTTCTGATTTTATTTGAGCCATTTTTCTTTATTTCTTGGTGAGTCTAGCTAAAAGTGTGTCAGTTTGGGGCACCTGGGTGGCCCAGTCAGTTAAACTTTTACCTTTGGCTCAGGTCATAATCCCAGGGTCCTGGGATTGAGCCCAACATCAGGCGCCCTCCTCAGTGGGTAGCCTGCTTCTCCCTCTCCTGCTCCCCCTGCTAGTGTGCTCTCTTTCTCTCTCTGTCCAAGAAATAAATAAAATCTTAAAAAAAATAAAATTATGTCAATTTGGTTTATCCTGTAATTGCAAATGGCAGGATTTCATTCTTTCTTATGTCTGAATAATATTCTATTGTACAAATATATACCACATCTTCTTTATCTGCTTATCTATTGATGGACACTGGGGCTCCTTCAGTAATTTGACTATAGTAAATAATGCTACAGAGGGGTATAATACCCCTTTGAATTAGCGGGGTGTGTGTGTGTGTGTGTGTGTGTGTGTGTGTAAATAACCAGTGTTGCAATTACTGGATCATAGGGTAGTTCTGTTTTCAACTTTTTTTGAGGAACCTCCACACTGTTTTACAGATGGGTATCAATTCTATGTATATTTTCAGTACTAGCCCTTTACAGGGTACATCATTTGTAAGTATCATCTCCCATTCATTAGGTTGCCTTCAGTTTTGTTGATCATTTAATTTGCTGTATAGAAGCTTTTTATTTTGATGTATTCCCAATAGTTTGTTTGATCTTTTTTCCCTTGCCTCAGGAGACATAGCTAGTAAAATTTTGCTACAGCTGTTGTCAGAAAAATTACTACCTTTACCCTCTTGTAGAATTTTTATGATTTCAGATCTCACGTTTAGGTCTTTAATTCTTTTTGTGTTTATTTTTTGTGTATGGTATAAGAAAGGATCCAGTTTCATTCTTTTGCATGTAGTTGTCCATTTTTGCCAACATGATTTGTTGTAGTGACTATCTTTTTCCCATTGTGTATTCTTTTCTCCATTGTCGAAAACTAATTGCATAATTGTAGGTTCGTTTTGGGCTCTTTGTTCTGTTCTAGTGATCTTTGTGTCTGTTTTTGTACAAGTACCATCCTGTTTTGACTAGTATAGCTTTGTAATATAACTTGACATCTGGAATTATGATACTGTGATGCCTCAGGTGTGTGTGTGTGTGTGTGTGTGTGTGTTTCCAAGATTGCTTTGGCTATTCAGTGTCTTTAGTGGTTCCATACAAATTTGAAGATTATTTCTTCTATTTCTGTGAAACATGCTTTTGGTATTTTTATAGGGATTGCATTAAATTTGTAGCTTTCTTTGGGCAGTATAAAAACTTTAACAATATCTGTTCTTCCAATCCATGAGCATAGAATGTCTTTCCATTTCCTTGTATCATCTTCAATTTCTTTCACCAAAGTTTTATCATTTTCAGACTATAGCTCTTTTACCTCTTTAGATGATTCCTAGATATTTTATTGTTTTTGGTTTAATTGTAAAATGGATTATTTTATTAATTTCACTTTCTACTGCTTCATTATTAGTGTATAGAAAAGCAACACATTTCTTCACATGTATTTTATATCCTGTGACTTTACTGAATTTGTTTATCAGTTCTAGTCATTTTCTGGTGGAGTCTTACAGGTTTTCTACATGGAGTAATATCTCAACTGCAAATACTGAAGTTTTATGTCTTCCTTCTGATTTATACTCCTTTTATTTCTTTCTGTTTCCTGATTGCTGTGGCTAGGACTTCCAGTAATATATTGAATAAAAGTGGTAAGAATGGACATTCTTTTCTTGTTCCTGACTTTAGGCTAAAAGCTCTGTTTTTCCTCATTGAGTAATGTGTTTGCTGTGAGTTTTGCATATAAGCCCTTTATTATGTTGAGGTATATTCCTTCTAGACCTAATATATTGAAGTTTTCTTTATCATGAATGGATGTTGTAATTTGTCGAATGCTTTTTCTCCATCTATTGAAAGGATCATATGGTTCTTATTTTTTCTTTTATTAATGTGGTGTATCACATTGATTGATTTTTGAATATTAAACCATACTTGCATACTAAGAATAAATCCCACTTGATCATGGAGAATGATTTTTTTAATGTACTATTGGATTTGATTTGCTAGTATTTCTTTGAGAATTTTTACCTCCATGTTCTTCAGTGATATTGGCCTATAGTTCACTATTTTAGTGGAGTGTTCATCTGGTTTTTGTATTAGGGTAATGCTGGCCTCATAGAATGAATTTGTAAGTTTTCATTACATTTCTATTTTTGGAATATTTTGAGAAGAAAAGGTATTACCTCTTCTTTAGTTGTTTGGTAGATTTCACCTGGGTAGCCATCTGGCCCTGGACTTTGTTCGTTGGGAGATTTTTGATTACTGATTGAATTTCTTTGCTGGTGATCAGTCTGTTCAAATTTTTTACTTCTTCCTGTTTCAGTTTGGTAGTTTATATGTTTCCAGGATTGTTTTCATTGCTTCCAGGTTGTCTAATTTGTTGGCATATAGTTTTTCATGATATTTTCTTACGATTATATTTCTGTGATATTATTTCTCCTCTCTCACTTGTGATTTTATTCATTTTGGTCCTTCTCTTTTAGATAAATCTGTCTTATTTATCAATTTTATTTTTTCAAGGAACCAGCTCCTTGTTTCATTGATCTATTTTATTTATTTATTTATTTATTTATTTATTTATTTATTTTTAGTTCCTGAATCATTTATTTCTCCTCTTATCTCTTATTTCTCTTCTTTTGCTGGCTTTAGGCTTTGTTTGTTGTTATATTTCTAGCACCTTTAGGTGTAAGGTTAAGTTGTTTATTTGAGACTTTTCTTGATTCTTCACATACATAGGCCTGTATTACTAGATCTCCCTCTTCAAAGTGTTTTTGCTGCATCTGAAAGGTGTTGGACTGTTGTGTTTTCATTTCATTTGTTTCCATATAACTTTAATTTTTTCATTGATTTCCCAGTTGACCCATTCATTCTCTAGTAAGATGTTCTTTAACCTTCATCTGTTTTTGGTCTTTCCAAATTTTTCTTGTGGCTGACTTCAAGTTTCATCATGTTGTGGTGAGAAAATTTACATGGTATGATCTCAATCTTTTTGTACTTGGGAGGTATGATTTGTGACCCTGTATGTGATATATTTTGCAGAATGCCTCATTTGCCCCTAAAGAGAGTGTGTATTCTGCTGCTTTAGGTTGGGATGTTCTGAATATTTCTATTAAGTCCATGTAGTCCAGTGTGGCACTCAAAGATATTATTTCCTTGTTGATTTTCTGCCCAGAAGATCTGTCCATTGATGTAAGTGATGTGTTAATATTCTCTACTATTATTGTACTATTATCAGTGAGTCCTTTATGGTTTTTTTGTTTGTTTGTTTGTTTGGGGGGCAGCAAAGCAAGGTTTACTGAGTGATAGTAGAAAGCTCCTGATAAGGAAGGGGGCCCAAGAGGGTTGCCCTTTTATGTTTGTTGTTAGTAGTTTTATATATTTGTGTGTTCCCAAGTTGGGGGCATTAATACTTATAATCATTAGATCTTCTTGTTGGATAGTCCCTTTTATATGATATAGTGCCCTTTTTCATATCTTGTTATAGTCTTGTTTCAAAGTCTAGGTTTTCTGATATAAGTATTGCTAGTCTTCCTATCTTTTGACCTCCGTTTCTATGATAACATTCTCCATCCCCTCACTTTTAATCTACAGGTGTTTTAAAGTTTATAATGAGTTTCTTGTAGGAAGCATATTGATAGGTCTTGTTTTTTTAATCCATTCTGACACCATATGTCTTTTTAGAGTTTTAATCCATTTACATTCATAGGAATTATTGATAGATATGTATTTATGCCATTTTATCACTTGTTTTCTCATTGTTTCTGGAGATTTTCTCTGTTCCATTCTTATCTTTGTCACCTTAGTCTTTCCTTTCCATTCAAGGAGTCTCCTTTCATATTTCTTACTAGGCTGGTTTAGTGGTCACAGTGTCCTTTAGTTTTTACCTATGAAACTCTTTATCTCTCCCTCTATTCTTAGTAATAACCTAAATGGCTATTACTTGGCTACAAATTTTTCCCCACTCAGGGCTTCAAATATATCATGCCTCTTCTGGCTTGCTATGTTTCTGCTGAGAGATCTGCAGCTAGCCTTAGGGGGTCTTTCCTTCTGAGTTAGGGACTGTTTTTATCTTGCTGCTCTTAGGATTTTTTTTCTTATCACTATATTTTGCAAATATAATTACAGTATGTCTTGATATTTGCCCGCTTTTGTTGATTTTTTTGGAGGAATTCTCTATACCTCCTGGATCTGGATATCTGTTTCTTTCCCCAGATTATTGATATTTTCAGCTATTATTTCATGAAATCATTTTTTGTCCTTTTTTCTCTCTCTTCTTCTCCTGGTACTCCTATGGTATAAATGTAATTATGTTTGGAGTCATTGAGTTCTCTAAGTCTCTACTTGTGTTCTATAATTCTTCTATATCCCTTTTGTTCAATGTGATAATTTTCTACTATCTTATCTTCCATATCACTAAAATGTCCCTCTGCTTCTTTCATGCTTATTTTCTTTGGATCAAGTCTATTTCAGATCTGTTACTGCATTTTTCATTTTGGACTGTTTTTGACTCTTTATCTCTGCAGCAAAGGCCTCCCTGATGCCTTACATTCTTTTCTCAAATCCAGCGAGTATCCTTAGATTGTTGCTCTAAATTCTCTTTCAGGCTTGTTACTTATATCTGCTTCTCTGAGAACTCCAACTGTGACCTTTTCTTGTTTCATTGGGATGAATTCTTCCATCTTGAATTTTTTTCTATCTCTGTCTTCTCTGTGTTAGAAAAACTGGTTATGTGTCCTGCTTCTGAGAGTAAATGGCTTTATGCAAAAGAGGGTATGTAGTGTACAGGGCCTTGTGCTTCAGGGGTTGTCTCTGGTATGTTCTACATGTACTTTGTTACTGTGTTATAGCACTCTGTCCTTCAGGCCAGTCATTTTAAGAGGCTCTCCTTATCTGCAGGGAACAGTGTTTGGTCCTTGGCCAGAGCGTGGCAAATTTCAACTAGGTGTGCTCTAGTCTGCTTGATAAATGAGTCCTGATGCTACTTCCACTAGAATTGAAACCTTGCAGAACTCTCTGGTTGGGAGACGGGGTGTGAGCAGGAGTTTCTGCTGGTCTTCTGGGGAAGAGATCCTCATCCCTGGGACTGTAGCTAACTTGACTGTGAGGGGCAGGACCAGCAAAGCTCAGGAGTGTGGTTCTTTGCTTAAGCAGGTTAAGCAGCCTGTGTTCAGTTTTGTCACCTAAGGTGGTTCTGTGTTTATGCTGAGAGGCAAGGGAAAAAAATGGCACCAGTCAGCATCTTTGTCCCTGAGGATGGGTTTCTGTACTTGATTCTCTCAGGGAAGCACTGAGAATAGTGAACATTCTCCTATGTGTCCCAGCCACACGCCAGATCAGTGTCTTCATGTTGTCTGCCTCTGAACTGTGTGCCTACCTTATCTCCAGGAAAAGAGCAGAATCTTCTGGGCTTTAACCATGTCCTCAGATTTTCAAAACTCTAGGCTCTAAGCAGGTGGTACTGGCTGAGGCCTGCAAAGGCTCTCCTGAAGAGAGTCCTGCCCAGCTGAGACTGAGGGAGGCTAGACACAGAAAGGTGGTAGTGCCAGAGTGCAGGGGTGTTTGACCTGCAGCAAGCAGGCTAGGTAGCAAGCATAGGAACCAGGCTGACTCTGTCAGGTGGCTTTATCCTTTATAAAGCTTCTATTCCTTTATAAGGCTTTTCTTTTTTAAGAGGCAGGAGAGAGATGTGACACCTGCTAGATTCTTGGTCCCTGTAGAGGCATCTCCCTGAAACTACCTATCAGAGACATGTCCAGGGTAAGTGAATAATCTCCTCCATTCTGTGTCCCAGTAGTTCCTCAGATTGTTCCATCTGCCCCCAGTTGTTTGCCTGACTTCTTTCCAGGAACAGGGCAGCATCCTCAGGGCCATAACCCAGACAAGACCTCAGAGCTTTAAAACCAGTTTTCAATCCTGCTGGTCCCCAAAACTTAGGAAAATCAGCCCCTCTCATTTTCCCAGCCAGTGACTTTAGGGAAGTGTCTCAGTATGCATTCTACTGTGTGCCCCTCTCTGTCTTCCCTTTCTCTTAGTTTCCCCTATTTTCATAGTACTCTCTTACAATTCTTTTTAATTCTTTGATATTGGGTGTCATTTCTCCTCTTCCATTTGTAATTTTGTTTATTTTGGGTTCTCTCTCTCTCTCTCCTTGTTGTTTTTTTCTTTTTTTCTTTTTTGATGAGCCTGGTTAGAAGTTTAGCAATTTTCTTGACCTTCTCAGGGAAATATCTCCTGATTTCATTTATATGTTATATTGGTTGTTGGGGTTTTTTTTTGGGGGGGGGGTTCTATATCATTTATTTTCTGCTAAAATCTTTATTATTTTCTTCCTTATGCTAGTTTTGGATTTTGATTGTTCTTTTTTCAGGCTGTTTTAGGTGTAAAGTTAGATTGTTTATTTGAGATTTTTCTTGCTTCTTTCAGTAAGCCTGTATTGCTATTACCTTCATTCCTATACCTGCTTTTGTTGCACCCCAAAGATTTTGGATCATTGTTTTCATTTTCGTTTGTTTCCACATAATTTTTGAAACTAATTGAATTTCTTTGTTGACCTATTCATTATTTAGTAGCATGTTATTTAACCTCCATGTTTTTATGCTCTTTCCAGATTTTTTCTTTTGGTTGATTTCTGGTTTCATAGTGTTATAGTCCAAAAAGATGTATGGTATGCCTCTGATCTTTTTTAATTTGTTGAGACTTATTTTGTGGCTGAAATGTGATCTGTTCTGGAGAATATTCCTTGTGTACTTGAAAATAATGTGTAGTCTGCTGTTTTAGTTTAGAATGTTCTGAATATATTTGTTATTTCCATCTGAATCAGTGTGTCATGAAAAGCCACTGTTTCCTTCTTGCTTTTGTTTGGATGATTTGTCAATCAGTGTCAGTGGGGTGTTAGAGTCCCCTGCTGTTGTCGTATTACTGTCAATTTGTTTCTTTTATGTTTGTTATTAGCTGTTTTATGTTTTGGGGTGCTCCCATCTTTGGTGCATAAATGTTTACAATTGTTACACATCTTCTTGGTGATTTGTCCCCTTTATTATTACATAGTGTCTTTGTTGTTGCACTCTGTTTTAAAGACTTTTTTGTTTAATGTAAGTTTTGCTATCCCAGCTTTTTTTTGACAGCCATTTACATAGCATTTTCCCTCTTCTCACTTTCAGTCTGTAGGTGTCTTTAGGTTTGAAATGAGTCTTTTGTAGGGAGTATATAGATGGGTGTTGTTTCCTTATTCCCTCTGTCATTCTGTGCCTTTTCTCTCTGTCATTCTGTGCCTTTTTATTTAAGCATTTAGTCCATTTACATTCAAAGTAATTATTTGTAGGTATGTATTGCCATTTTGTTACTTGTCCATGCCTTTGTTTTTAGTCTCTGTGTGCTTAGACTGTGTGTGTATGTGTATGTGTGTCCTTATATTTAAAGTGAGTCTCCTGTAGACAACATATGGATGGGTCTTGTTTTATATTTATTCAGCCACTTTGTGTCCTTCCATTAAAAAAAATAAGTCCATTTATATTTAAATAATTGATAGATATGGTACTTTTTTCCATTTTGCTAATTATTTTCTATCTGTACTATAGTTTGACTCTTTTTCTTTCTTCATCTGCTCTCTTCCTTTGTGGTTTGATGACTTTCTTCAGTATAATGCTTAGATTCATTTGTTACTATCTTATTTTTTTATCTACTATAGGTTTTTTTTTGGTTACTATGGGGCTCACATATAATAGCTCTCTCTCTCCCCCTCTTTCTCCCTCTCTCCCTCATTCTCCCTTTCTTCCTTTTTCTCCCTCTCTTGCTTCTTTTTCTCCCTCTATCTCCCTCTCTCTATACATATATATTTTATAAATTTTTTTATTCCCCGCCATATTTTGTTTTGATGTAACTTTTTATGTCTTTTTATTTTGCATATCCCTTAACCAATTGTTGTGTTTTTCTTTATTTTTACTACTTTGTCTTTTTTAAAATTTTATTTTATTTTTTATAACTACTGTGTCATTTATTCTTCACACTACCATTGTAAACAATTAACCCCCTACCTTTATTATATACAATAGGCCCTCATTATCTGCAGTTTTTCTTTGTTTGGTATCATTTACCAATGGGAACCCATGGCCCAGAGAAGATAATGGTACTTAAAACATATCCTCAGGTCAGTAGGCTAATGCTATAGCATAATGCTTATGTGGATTCCCTTTACTTCACCTCATCACTTATGCATTTTATCATCACAAAGCATCACAAGAAAAAGGGTGAGTGCAGTATAGTAATTATTCTGAGAAGAGAGAGACTGCATTCATATAACTTTTATTACAGTATAATGTTATAATTGTTCTTTTTCATTATAAGTTATTGCTAATCTTTTACAATGCTAAAATAAGCTAAACTTTATCATATATATGTATGCATTGAATAAACATAGTATATATAAGGTTTGCTACTACCTTCAATTTCAGGAATGTGTTGGAATATATCTCTTGCCAATAATGGGTAGGGGGCTCCTGTATTTACCTTTACTAGTGAGATTTATACTCCCACATGTTTTCTTATTAATAATTAACACCCTTCTTTCTTCTTAAAAAAGTCCCTTATCATTTCTTATAATGAAGTCTTTTGCTTTTTCATATCTGGAAAACTTTCTTTTTCCTTCAATTCTGAATGCTAATCTTACTGGATAGAGTACTCTAGTAAGGTTTTTTGTTTGTTTGATTGTTTTTTCCTTTAAGCACTTTGAATATATTGTGCCACTTTCTTCTGCCTGCACAGTTGCTTTTGGAAAATATGTTAACAGCCCTATGGAGTTCCCTTGTGTGTAATAAGTTGTTTTTCTCTTGATACTTTTAAGATTCTCTATTTTTAACTTTTCAAATTTTACCTATGTGTCTTTGTGTCGATCTTTTTTGTTTTATTTTCTTAAAATTTTGAACTCTGTGGACTTCCTTTATCTAGATGCTTCCTTCCCTAGGTTGAGAAGTTTTCAGCTATTGTTTCCTCATATAAGTTTTCTCTGTTTTACTCTCTAGCCTCCTTCTGGGACCCCTATAATATGAATGTTATTCTGCTTTATGTTGTCCACAAGGCACAAAAGCTGTCTTCACTTCTTTAAATTATTTTTTCTTTTTCTGCTTCTTTTTTTAAAGATTTATTTATTTATTTATTTGACAGAGAGAAAGCAAGAGAGGGAACACAAGCTGGGGAAGTGGGAGAGGGAGAAGCAGGCATCCCGTAGAGCAGGGCTCCCAATGTGGGTATCAATTCCAGGACCCAGGGATCATGACTTGAGCCCAAGGCAGATGCTTAATAACTGAGCCACCAATGTGCCCCTCTTTTTCTGCTCTTTTTGGGTGAGTTCAGCTTCTCTGTCTTCTACATAACTGAGTCTTTCATATGCTTCATCTAGTCTGCTGTTGAACCCCTCTAGTATATTTTTCTTTATTTTTAATTATTCATTTTTTTAAAAATTTTTTGATAAACATATAATGTATTTTTATCCCCAGGGGTACAGGTCTGTGAATCGCCAGGTTTACACACTTCACAGCACTCACCATAGCACATACCCTCCCCAATGCCCATAACCCCACCCCCCTCTCCCACATGCCCTCCCCCCAGCAACACTCAGTTTGTTTTGTGAGATTAAGAGTCACTTATGGCTTGTCTCCCTCCCAGTTCCATCTTGTTTCATTTATTCTTCTCCTACCCCCTTAACGCCCCTTGTTGCATCTCCACTTCCTCATATCAGGGAGATCATATGATAGTTGCTTTCTCCGATTGACTTATTTTGCTAAGCATCATATCCTCTAGTTCCATCCACGTCATTGCAAATGGCAAGATTTCATTTCCTTTGATGGCTGCATAGTATTCCATTGTATATATATACCACTTATTTATCCATTCATCTGTTTATGGACATCTAGGTTCCTTCCATAGTTTGGCTATTGTAGACATTGCTGCTATAAACATTCGGGTGCACGTGCCCTTTCAGATCACTACATTTGTATCTTTAGGGTAAATACCCAGTAGTACGATTGCTGGGTCATAGGGTAGCTCTATTTTCAACTTTTTGAGGAACCTCCATGCTGTTTTCCAGCATGGTTGCACCAGCTTGCATTCCCACCAACAGTGTAGGAGGGTTCCCCTTTCTCCACATCCTCGCCAGCATCTGTCATTTCCTGACTTGTTGATTTTAGCCATTCTGACTGGTGTGAGGTGATATCTCATTGTGGTTTTGATTTGTATTTCCCTGATGCCCAGTGATGTGGAGCACTTTTTCATGTGTCTGTTGGCCATCTGGATGTCTTCTTTGCAGAAATGTCTGTTCATGTCCTCTGCCCATTTCTTGATTGGATTATTTGTTCTTTGGGTGTTGAGTTTGCTAAGTTCTTTATAGATTCTGGACACTAGTCCTTTATCTGATATGTCGTTTGCAAATATCTTCTCCCATTCTGTCAGTTGTCTTTTGATTTTGTTAACTGTTTCCTTTGCTGTGCAAAAGCTTTTGATCTTGATGAAATCCCAATAGTTCATTTTTGCCCTTGCTTCCCTTGCCTTTGGCGATGTTCCTAGGAAGATGTTGCTGCGGCTGAGGTCGAAGAGGTTGCTGCCTGTGTTCTCCTCAAGGATTTGGATGGATTCCTTTCTCACATTGAGGTCCTTCATCCATTTTGAGTCTATTTTCGTGTGTCATGTAAGGAAATGGTCCAATTTCATTTTTCTGCATGTGGCTGTCCAATTTTCCCAACGCCATTTATTGAAGAGGTTGTCTTTTTTCCATTGGACATTATTTCCTGCTTTGTCAAAGATTAGTTGACCATATAGTTGAGGGCCTATTTCTGGGCTCTCTATTCTGTTCCATTGATCTATGTGTCTGTTTTTGTGCCAGTACCATGCTGTCTTGATGATGACAGCTTTGTAATAGAGCTTGAAGTCCAGAATTGTGATGCCACCAACTTGGGCTTTCTTTTTCAATATCCCTTTGGCTATTCGAGGTCTTTTCTGGTTCCATATAAATTTTAGAATTATTTGTTCCATTTCTTTGAAAAAGATAGATGGTACTTTGATAGGAATTGCATTAAATCTGTAGATTGCTTGATGTAGCATAGACATTTTCACAATATTTGTTCTTCCAATCCAGGAGCATGGAACATTTTTCCATTTCTTTGTGTCTTCCTCAATTTCTTTCATGAGTACTTTATAGTGTTCTGAGTATAGATTCTTAGCCTCTTTGGTTACGTTTATTCCTAGGTATTTTATAGTTTTGGGTGCAGCTGTAAATGGGATTGACTACTTAATTTCTCTTTCTTCTGTCTTGTTGTTAGTGTAGAGAAATGCAACTGATTTCTGTGCATTGATTTTATATCCTGACACTTTACTGAATTCCTGTACAAGTTCTAGCAGATTTGGAGTGGAGTCTTTTGGGTTTTCCACATATAGTACTGTATCATCTACGAAGAGTGAGAGTTTGACTTCTTCTTTGCCAATTTGAATGCCTTTAATTTCCTTTTGTTGTCTGATTGCTGAGGCTAGGACTTGTATTACTATATTGAATAGCAGTGATGATAATGGACATCCCTGCTGTGTTTCTGATCTTAGCAGAAAAGCTTTCACTTTTTCTCCATTGAGAATGATATTTGTGGTGGGTTTTACATAAATGGCTTTGATAATATTGAGGTATGTGCCCTCTATCCCTACACTTTGAAGAGTTTTGATCAGGAAGGGATGCTATACTTTGTCAAATGCTTTTTCAGCATCTATTGAGAGTATCATATGGTTCTTGTTCTTTCTTTTATTAATGTGTTGTATCACATTGATTGATTTGTGGAAGTTGAATGAACCTTGCAGCCCTGGAATAAATCCCGCTTCGTCATGGTGAATAATCCTTTTAATTTATTTCTGAATGCTATTGGCTAGTATTTTGGTGAGAATTTTTGCATCTGTGTTCATCAAGGATATTGGACTGTAGTTCTCTTTTTTGATGGGTTCCTTGTCTGGTTTTGGGATCAAGGTGATGCTGGCCTCATAAAATGAGTTTGGAAGTTTTCCTTCCATTTCTCTTTTTTGGAACAGTTTCAGGAAAATAGGAATTAGTTCTTCTTTAAATGTTTGGTAGAATTCCCCCGGGAATCCGTCAAGCCCTGGGCTTTTGTTTGTTTAGAGATTTTTGATGACTGTTGCAATCTCCTTACTGGTTATGGTTCTATTTCTTCCTGGTTCAGTTGTGGTAGTTCATATGTTTCTAGGAATTCATCCATTTCTTCCAGATTGTCCAATTTGTTGGCGTAGAGTTGCTCATAGTATGTTCTTATAATTGTATTTCTTTGGTGTTAGTTGTTATCTCTCCTCTTTCATTCACGATTTTATTTGGGTGCTTTCTCTTTTCTTTTTGATAAGCCTTGCCAAGGGTTTACAATCTTATTGTTTCTTTCAAAGAACCAGCTCCTAGTTTTGTTGACTTGTTCTATTGTTTTTTTTGGTTTCTATTTCATTGATTTTTGCTCTGATCTTTATGATTTCTCTTCTCCTGCTGTGTTTAGGTTTTCTTTCTTGTTCTTTCTCCAGCTCCTTTAGGTGTAGGGTTAGGTTGTGAACTTGAGACTTTTATTGTTTCTTGAGAAAGGCTTGTACCGCTATATATTTTCCTCCCAGGACTGCCTTTGCTGTGTCCCACAGATTTTGAACCATTGTGTTTTCATTATCATTTGTTTCCTTGAATTTTTTCAATTCTTCTTTAATTTCCTGGTTGACCCATTCAATTTTTAGAAGGATGCTGTTTAGTCTCTATGTATTTGGGTTCTTTCCAAATTTCCTCTTGTGATTGATTTCTAGCATCAGAGCATTATGGTCTGAAATTATGCAGGGAATGATCCCAATCTTTTGATACTGGTTGAGACCTGATTTATGACCCAGAATGTGATCTATTCTGGAGAATGTTCCATATGCACCAGAGAAGAATGTGTATTCTGTTGTTTTGGGATGAAATGTTCTGAATATATCTGTGATGTCCATCTGGTCAGTGTCATTTAAGGCCTTTATTTCCTTGTTGGTCTTTTGCTTGGATGATCTGTCCATTTCAGTGAGGGGAGTGTTAAAGTCCCCTACTATTATTGTGTTATTGTTTATGTGTTTCTTTGATTTTGTTTTTAATTGGTTTATATAGTTGGCTGCTCCCACGTTGGGGGCATAGATATTTAAAATCGTTAGGTCTTCTTGTTGGACAGACCCTTTGAGTATGATATAGTGTCCTTCCTCATCTCTTATTATATTCTTTGGCTTAAAATCTAATTGATCTGATATAACGATTGCCACTCCTGCTTTCTTCTGATGGCCATTAGCATGGTAAATTCTTTTCCACCCGCTCACTTTAAATCTGGAGGTGTCTTTGGGTCTAAAATGAGTTTCTTGTAGGCAACATATAGATGGGTTTTGTTTTTTTATCCATTCTGATACCCTGTGTCTTTTGAAAGGGGCATTTACTCCATTAACATTCAGGGTAACTATTAAGAGATATGAATTTAGTGCCATTGTATTGCCTGTAAGGTGTCTGTTACTGTATATCATCCCTGTTCCTTTCTAATCTACTACTTTTAGTCTCTCTCTTTGCTTAGAGGACCCTTTCAATATTTCCTGTAGAGCTGGTTTGGTGTTTGCAAATTCTTTCACTTTTTATTTGTCCTGGAAGCTTTTTATCTCTCCTTCTATTTTCAATGATTGCCTAGCTGGATATAGTATTCTTGTCTGCATGTTTTTCTCATTTAGTGCTCTGAATATATCATGCCAGTTCTTTCTGGCCTGCCAGGTCTCTGTGGATAAGTCTGCTGCCAATCTAATATTTTTACCGTGGTGTGTTACAGACTTCTTTTCCCGGGCTGCTTTCAGGATTTTCTCTTTGTCACTAAGACTTGTAAATTTTACTATTAGGTGACAGGGTGTAGACCTATTCTTGTTGATTTTGAGGGGGGTTCTCTACGCCTCCTGGATTTTGATGCTTGTTCCTTTTGCAATATTAGGAAAATTCTCTCCAATAAACCTTCTGCTTTCCTCTCTCTTTCTTCCTCTTCTGGAATCCCAATTATTCTAATGTTGTTTCGTCTTATGGTGTCACTTATCTCTCAAATTCTCCCCTTTTGGTCCAGTAGCTGTTCGTCCCTCTTTTGCTCAGCTTCTTTATTCTCTGTCATTTAGTCTTCTATATCACTAATTCTTTCTTCTGCCTCATTTGTCCTAGCAGTGAGACCCTCCATTTTTATTGCACTTCATTAATAGCTTTTGTTTATTTCAACTTGGTTAGTTTTTAGTTCTTTTATTTCTCCAGAAAGGGCTTTTATATCTCCCAAGAGGGTTTCTCTAATATCTTCCATGCTTTTTTCGAACCTGGCTAGAACCTTGAGAATTGTCATTCTGAACACTAAATCTGACATATTACTAATGTCTGTATTGATTAGGTCCCGAGCCTTCGGTATTGCCCCTTGTTCTTTTTTTTGTGGTGAATTTTTCCACCTTGTCATTTTGTTCAGATAAGAGTATATGAAGGAGCAAGTAAAATAGTAAAAGGGTGGCAAGACCCCAGGAAAATATGCTTTAACCAAATCAGAAGAGACCCCAAATCGTGCGGGGTAGAAAGGGGATAAAAAGAGGTTCATAAAAAAAAATTTATATAAGAAAACAAAGAAAAAATATAAAAATGAAAAAAATATATATATTAGATAAACTAGTTAAAAACGTTAATAAAGAAATGGGTAAATGTTAAAAAAATTAGCATAAGAAGAGTAAAAATTTGAAAAAAAAATTAAATTAACTGCAAGACTAAGGAATCATTGGGAGAAAGCCATGAGTTCCGTGCTTTGCTTCCTCCTCTGGAATTCCGCTGCTCTCCTTGGTATTGAACCTGCACTCCTTGGTAGGGGAACTTGGTCCTGGCTGGACTTCTTGTTGATCTTCTGGGGGAGGGGCCTGTTGTAGTGATTCTGAAGTGTCTTTGCCCCAGGCGGAATTGCACCACCCTTACCAGGGGCCAGGCTGAGTAGTCCATCGGGTTTGCTTTTGGGAGCTTTTGTTCCCTGAATGCTTTCCATAGAGTTCCGGAGGATGGGAATGAAAATGGTGGCCTTCCAGTCTCCGGCCCCGGAGGAGCTGAGAGCTTTTCAGTGCACCCTCAGAGAATAGCGCCCAATCACTTTTGTCTCCCTGGCCTCCAGCCGAGCTCCGAGCTCACCCAGCCTGCAACTGGTTCAATGTAACCCAGAGCTGAGAGCTCACTCCTCAGTTCTGTCTTTGTAGCAGGATTCCCCGTTCTAATACCTGCAAGCTCTGTGTAACTCAGACACCCCTGATCCTTCTGTGACCCTCTGGGACCTGGGGTCATGCTGACCCCGCATGGGCTTCACCCCGGTTTACCTCCTGGAGTGATGTCCCTCAGTGGAACAGACTTTTTAACGTCCTGATTTAGTGCTCCATTGCTCTGCCGATTGCCAGGAGCTGGCCCCTCCCCCTCCGCAGTCTAGCTTCCCGTCGCTTTTTATTCACTTCTCCGCCAGTCCTACCTTTCAGAACGTGGTTGATTTTCTGTTTCTAGAATTGCTGTTCTCTTCAATCTCCCATTGGAAATGTAGGTGTTTACAATCTTTAGATAAGCTATCTAGCTGATCTCCTGCTACCTGATGTAGTCTCAGCCTGCTACTTCTCCACCATCTTGACTCCTCTCCGAACCCCTCTAGTATATTTTCCAATTTAGTTATTTTATTCAGCTGTATTATCTTTGTTTGATACTTTCTTATATTTTCTATCTGTTGACATTTTCATTGTGTTTCCGTTCTTCACTATAGTTTTCTGAGAATCTTTATAACTAGTACTTTGAACTCTATTAGGTAAATTACTTACCTATGTTATATTGAGGGTTTTTCCCTTGAGGTTTTATCTTATCCTTTCATTTGTAACATATTCCTCTATTTCCTCATTTTGCCGACTTTCTATGTTTTTATGTATTAGGTGAAACATATACTTATCCGTCTTGAAGGAGTCATTTTGTGTAAGGGATGAACCTTATCTTTCAACCATATCTGAGCTCATGGTTATCTCTTAAACCTTCATGATTGTTGGTGGCTCAGTCAGTAAGATGTCCAACTCTTGAGTTTGGCTCAGGTCCTGATCTTACAAATGTTGAGGTCAAGCCACACATCCAGCTCTGCACTCAGCATGGAGTCTGCTTGAGATTCTCTCCCTCTCTCTCTGCCCCTCACCTCTCTCTCTCTTCTTTCTCAAAATAAATACATAAAACCTTTAAAACAAAGTGTTCATTATTGTCAAAGCAGCTTGATTTGTTCTTTTTTTAAAATTTATTCTTGATAGGTCTCAGTTATTGTTGATGTACCAAGACCTGTCAGTGTTCCAAATGGAAAGATCTCAGTCAGCAACTAGTTTTAGACTGACTGAAAGCAAGATCGTCTGGTAGGAGTTTTAAAGCATGCCAATACATACATTCCTTTGGACTGCAATTATAAACCCTGCTAGCCTCCAGACCAGACAATCTGGAGGAGGTCTCCTGGGCTATTAGTTGCAAAAATTAGGAATTTTTTCCCTCCCTCAGCCTTGCTACAGCTCACTGGTACTTCACAGAAATTAGAGCCCATATGAAGCTCTAATTTCACTCAGTTTACTCTATGTGCACTCTCTCTCTCTCTCTCAAATAAATAAATAAATAAAATCTTTTTAAAAAAAGAGACCTGAAAACTAGGTAAACAGATTCTTCACAAGAAATGGTAAAAGGCCCACACATTTTTAGGTTACAGAGTGAGGGGGAGAGGACGGGCAGGGGGAGGGGCAGAGGGAGATGCAGACTCCCCATAGAGCAGTGACCTGGGAGCCTGATAAGGGGCTCGATTCCAGGATGTTGGGATCATGACCTGAGCCAAAGGTAGATGGTTAACTTACTGAGCCACCCAGGCACCCCTAAGGTCTCTTTCAGAGGGAACTTTTCCACATGTAGCCATAGATTTTGTGTGTCCATGGGAGGAAGTGAGTTCAGGATCTTCCTATGGTTCCTTGGAACCTCACTTTATTGCCTATTTTTAATTTAACTGTTTTTATCTATAATACTTTTTTGTGTTACCTTAGTAGTTGTTTAATATTTATGGTATAAATCTGTACCTCAGTAGTCAGAATCTGGTTTCAGGCCAAATATGGCCTCTTGCTTATTTCTGTAAATACAGTTGTATTGCAACACAGCCACATCCATTAGTTTATTGTCTATGTCTACTTTCATGCTTCAATGGCAGTGAAATTGCATGATAAATTTTTCTAGTAGAAAACATCGTGTAGACCTTATGAATTTATTTTTCTTGTATTCTGGATACTATTTTTTTTTGTTTTTTCCTAAAGATTTTATTTATTTGATAGAGTAAGAGAATGAGAGCACAAGCAGGGGAGAGGGAAAAGGAAAAACAGGCTCCCCTTTGAGCAGGAGCCTGACGTGGGGCTTGAATCCATGGTTCTGGGATCATGACCTGCGCTGAGGGCAGACACTTAATCAACTTAGTCACCCAGGAACCCCCTATTGTTATCTTATAAGTAGTATTTAGCTTTGGTCTTGGATGCAGTTAACCTTTTGAGTCTTGCTTTTAAGCTTTGTATGTGGGACCAGAGCAGAATTTAGTCTAGAATTAATTTTTCCCAATACTGAAGCATGACCCTTCTTAGTACTCTAAACCATACCCTGTGAATTATGAAACGTTTCACTCTCACTTTTGAGAATAGGACCTATCGTGTTACTTTGTGAATTCTGTGAATTCGTGTTTTTAATCCCTTAGGATTACCTGGCCTCAAGTAGTTTCCTCAATCCATGATTGGCAGTTTTTTACTGAATGGCATACTTTCTGAAATTTATCTTGTTAGGTGATCATATTATTGTATTCTTATTTTTTTATTTATTATTTTTGCATTCTTATAAATATTGAGATTTATTCTGGAATATAAAACTAGTTTGATTTTTTTCAGGTTCTTAAGCTGGAGCACAACTAATCAGAGACTAATTTTGCAGCACTCTGAAGCAAAACACTTTGGACTACTCTGTCCAATATCCTATGAATTATGAGGTTTTCTGCTGTGATTAGAGGGAACAGGAAGTATTCTTGGTCCTGTGTAAGTTCCACAGAATAGTCCTCTAACCCTTTCATTGATTGTTTTCTAGCTCAGGATAATTTCCTCACTCCTGTGTCATAAACATTTCTCTTCTAAATCCTCTAAATAACTCTATAGTTCTCTTTCTTTCTCTGAAATTCTCCTTTCTATACTCTATCCTGTGAATTCTATACTTCTTGTCTCCCCAGCCTCTCATTAACTCAGGAAGTCTTACAGGCTTTGCCTGACTAGGGCCTCCTTACACAGCTGCTTAGAAACTCTAGATAGTAAGGTAGGACAGCTGTAGGGCTTACCTTGTTTGTTTCCCATTTTTCACTATTCATTGTCCTTTGTTGACTGATGGCTAATACCTTGAAAAGTGTCATTTCATAGCTTTTGTACTGTATTTTAGTTGTTTCAGGCAGAAAATGTGTCCTGTCCTTGTCTACTTCATGTTGTCTTAAAATGGTAGTCTGGGAATAGCATTTTAATTGGGTGATAGTGTTTTAACATCTCATTTCCAGAATTACGATGTTGAGTGTGGGAGAAGTATTATTGATTCCCAGAGCTCTGGAACATGCTGTGAAAAAGGAACTATATGCTAGCCAGTGCTTAAGTGGCTAAGGTCTCTGGCTTGTATCTGTCTACATCCAGTGCAGTACATGCCATGCATGAACATAGACTGTGGTCTTGGTATTTTTTTTTATTACAGAACAGAATTCAGTTTATGGTAGAGTCTATTTCGGACTCCTTTCCAAGGATGGTTTTAAAGGACCTTGTTAAAAGCTGCACTCAAGACACCAAATGGCAACAGTGAAAGGCTCCAAAATTCATGATTTCTTGTGTTATACTGTAGAAGTTTTAAGAATGTGTTTGAAAAATTTTTACTTGTAGTCATTTCTAATTTTCTTTTAAACTCTTCAAACCTTCATGTTTGATGTGGGACTGTCTAAACCCATACTAGCACAGAGATGCAGTCAGTAAGTTTTGATTCCTAAGTCTGGAATGTTAAGTAAGAGCAAGCATTTTAAATGAATTTCCCAAAAGACATTAAGTTAGTATATTCATTGAACAGGCTTTTAGAAAATTATTTATTACTTCTATAGACAGCTTATTAATAAGAAATTGTTGTTTGGTTATACTTCACTTGTGTATAGAAAAAAGACTGTTATGTCATCCATACTGAGGTCATATTCTTCATGCCTTAGTAAAAGACTTTAAAACGTATATTTTTGTGTGGGTTAAAGAATATTATACTGTATGTCATATATATTTCAAAGGGAACAGTACCTCTCCAGATGGCTCTCCCACAAACACCTCCCCCCAAAAAAGCCATGTTTTACCTTGCTAATATTAAGAAAATATATCTGGATGAATGGCTGATAATTATAAAGCCGCCAGTTTTCCCAGAAATAATTTACAGGTTTAAAAGTTTTTTTTTTCCAAAGGGGAGGAGCAAGATAGCAGAGGAGTAGGAGACCTAAATTCCATCTGGTCCCAGGATTTCAGCTAGATAGTTATCAAAGCATTCTGAACACCTACAAACTCAACAGGAGATAGAAAAGAAGAATAGCAGCAATTCTATGAATAGAAAAGCAACCACATTCTGGAAGTGAATATTTTTCTGGGGTTGTTGTTACTGTTTTAGTATTTTGCTCTCTCATTCATCTATTCTTCTCTGGATAAAATGATAAGGTGGAAAAACTCAGGCCCTCCAAAAAAGAACGAGAGGCAGTACTGACTGCTAGGGAACTAATCAATACGGACATTAATAAGGTGTCACAACTAAAGTTCAGAATGATGACTATAAATATGCTAGCTTGGCCTGAAAAAAGCATGGAAGGTACTAGAGAATCCCTTGTTGGAGAAATAAAAGAACTAAAATCTAACCAAGTTGAAATTAAAAAAAGCTATTAGTGAGGTGTAATAAAAAACAGAGGCTCTATACCTAGGAATAAACCTAACCAAAGAGGCACAGAATCTATACTCAGAAAACTATAAAGTACTCGTGAAAGAAATTGAGGAAGACACAAAGAAATGCAAAAATGTCCCATGCTCCTGGATTGGAAGAACAAATATTGTGAAAATGTCTATGCTACCTAAAGCAATGTACATATTTAATGCAATTCCTATCAAAGTACCATCCATCTTTTTTAAAGAAATGGAACAAATAATTCTAAAATTTATATGGAACCAGAAAAGACCTCAAATAGCCAAAGGGATATTGAAAAAGAAAGCCCAAGTTGGTGGCATCACAATTCCGGACTTCAAGCTCTAACAAAGCTGTCATCATCAAGACAGCATGGTACTGGCACAAAAACAGACACATAGATCAATGTAACAGAATAGAGAGCCCAGAAATAGGCCCTCAACTCTATGGTCAACTAATCTTTGACAAAGCAGGAAAGAATGTCCAATGGAAAAAAGACAACCTCTTCAATAAATGGCGTTGGGAAAATTGGACAGCCACATGCAGAAAAATGAAATTGGACCATTTCCTTACACCACACACAAAAATAGACTCAAAATGGATGAAGGACCTCAATGTGAGAAAGGAATCCATCCAAATCCTTGAGGAGAACACAGGCAGCAACCTCTTCGACCTCAGCCGTAGCAACATCTTCCTAGGAACATCGCCAAAGGCAAAGGAAGCAAGGGCAAAAATGAACTCTTGGGATTTCATCAAGATCAAAAGCTTTTGCACAGCAAAGGAAACAGTTAACAAAATCAAAAGACAACTGACAAAATGGGAGAAGATATTTGCAAACGACATATCAGATAAAGGACTAGTGTTCAAAATCTATAAAGAACTTAGCAAACTCAACACCCAAAGAACAAATAATCCAATCAAGAAATGGGCAGAGGACATGAACAGACATTTCTGCAAAGAAGACATCCAGATGGCCAACAGACACATGAAAAAGTGCTCCATATTGTCGCTCTCTCCAGCAAGAACGACCAGGAGACCTCAGCGAAGCAAGCTTTATTTCTGGGTAGCTGTTGGGATCCCTCTCTCCCCCGCCCGTGCATGTCTATATATACCAAGGTTGCACAACCAATCACTCGCAGCCACATAGATACAAAATCTTAAGTTCCGCCTACTGGCTCGCATCCAGCCTCCATCTTAATGGCGTGTTTACTTTCGGGCACCGAAAAAGTCGTGCGGCGCCCGAGGCCCCCACGGGCCCAGCCGGAGCAGCTCCGCATCGTCGCCACCTGGCGGTGTCAACGGCTTGAGGCAGCGGCGGCCGAGGCAACGAGCGGGCACAGCGGAGCCCAAAAGCATCACCGCGCATACGCTACAAGCCGCTCGGGCACCGACATCTCCCCCTTTTCTTTTATATTAGGCATGCAAGGCAGGAGATCGTGCCTGTCTTAGGTTGTCAGCTGCCATGAACATGCTTACCCGTCATCGGATAATTCCCCCTGGTTGGAGAACTCCTGGCTTAGGTTGCTATGTGCATGCAGCCAATCTTACCCGTCATTGACTACCGATCTAGCGCTGCCAGCCAGATTTGGGGAAATGTACCAGCTTCCAGTGCCATGCAAGCTTGTACTAGCGCCAACTGTTGCCTACATTGTTGTTTATGTAATGATGCAAAACGGCGGAACATAAGGATTTACAACAGATACCCAATCCCGTAATGGAGCTATGTCAATCTTATCTGCTTAACTCTTTCCACGGATTAGCAGCAATAGAAAGGTCATTATAGGCCACGGAGGTTATGCAAAGTCCAGAAAGTGATTGGATGCATCCGGTCGTCAATAGTTTCTGGAGAATGTCCACTTGTTACAGATGTGGTGAGAGCTACAGCCGCTGCCGTTGCTGCAGCTGCAGAGGCTGCTACAGCCGCAATAATGGCTGCAGTGATCCCAAAGTCTCTTTTAAGTCTTGAGAGCAATACAGGCGAATTGTTACAGGAGGGAGGATGGCGGACTCATTCGTCAGTGGCATGGGGAACGGCCAGGCTTTCACTATTGCCCATTGGTGCATCTGTTGAAGGGATGCTGGTGGCGCCAGGATCGCTATCAGGCCAAGCATCAGGACGGGGCGGGCCTTGTTGATCGATTCTTCTAATCAGTCGCTCCAGGACCCAGATAGGCACTTGGGCATCCTGTGGAAAAAGACAAACAGAACCTCGGTGCCATCTTAGGACCGGGTCAGGGCCTCTCCATTGGCCCGTGAGTATATCCTTCCACTTTGCCTGGGCTAGAGTGCGTTCGGTAACTGCCGCATGCCTGTCTGCTGCAGATGTACCATTATGGTCCAAGGACAAAAAAATTTAAAATGTAAAGGGTGAGAGATGTAAGATCACGGGTGACTTGTAGTCATCCCCTATTCCCCCTTTTCTTATTTTTTGTAAGCATCGTTTGAAGGTGCCATTGGCGCGTTCAATTATTCCTTGACCTTGTGGATTGTAAGGTATACCTGTAGTATGGACTATACCAAATTGACTTAGGAATTGATGGATAGATTTTGATGTATATGCAGGTCCATTATCTGTCTTTATTTGTTTTGGGATACCCCAATCTGCGAAGCATCGTAGGCAGTGTGTGATGACTTGTTTTGAATTCTCCCCTGTGAGGGGAGTAGCCATTATGATACCCGAATAAGTGTCCACTGATATATGTACGTACTTTTGTTGCCCGAATTCAGGTACATGTGTGACATCCATTTGCCATAGGTGATTAGCTTGAAGGCCTTTGGGATTTACCCCTAAGGAAGGCTGAGGGAGTAATGTGGCACAATTCCCACAGGTCCTTACTATATCTCTTGCCTGTTCTTTGGTGATATGGAATCTATATCTTAAGGTATTAGAATTCACATGCCATTTGCTATGGAACAGCTTCGCCTGTTCTAAAGTAGGGCAAATGAGTTGGAAACGACTATTGTGGTCTGCTAGAGCATTGCCCTCGGATAATGGTCCTGGTAGGCTCATATGGGCTCTGATGTGATCTATAAAAAATGGTGCAGTGCGCAGTTGCACAACCTCTTGTAGTTGCCTTAAGATCCATGGAATAGGTGAATCACTTAAGGAGAGGATGGCTGTTTCAATATTTTTTGTTGCATTTACCACATATTGACTATCAGAAATAATGTTTAAGGGAGTGTCTAAAAATCTTTGGAGCACTAGGAGCACTACTAGTAGCTCTCTGACAGAGGGCGCTAGGGAGTCATATTTTTTCCCCGGCTTCTTTGTATGTCTTTCCCTTTAAAGGTTTGTTAGGGCCTTCCTCTTTTAATTTTAAGTGTGTCATGGCTTCGCCAAGCTCATCTTCAGAGGAGCTCTCCTCTGAATTTTCTCCCCCTCTGCTAGATCCTGCCTTAGAGGCTTCTCTGACCTGCTCCTCGATAACATTTTTAACCGTTTTATGGGTAGAGTCTAGCGGAGTGCCATCAGCCTTAAGCACCTCCGTCAGTAATCCTCCCATCTTAGTAAACTTTGATCCCATTATTTCTTGTCCTATGCCTAGGAACCCTTTTACTTCTCGTCCTATACTTAGGAACTTTCTCACTTCTCGTCCTATACTTAGGAACTTTCTCACTTCTCGTCCTATACTTAGGAACTTTCTCACTTCTCGTCCTATACTTAGGAACTTTCTCACTTTTCGTCCTATACTTAGGAACTTTCTTATCTGAAATTTTGTGCACACTTACCGGATCGTTGCGTTCACTGAGCACTCCTCGGTGTAGGTTTCAGGTTTCCCGGGTCTCAGCACCACTTGTCGCTCTCGCCAACAAGAACGACCAGGAGACCTCAGCGAAGCAAGCTTTATTTCTGGGTAGCTGTTGGGATCCCTCTCTCCCCCGCCCGTGCATGTCTATATATACCAAGGTTGCACAACCAATCACTCGCAGCCACATAGATACAAAATCTTAAGTTCCGCCTACTGGCTCGCATCCAGCCGCCATCTTAATGGCGTGTTTACTTTCAGGCACCGAAAAAGTCGTGCGGCGCCCGAGGCCCCCACGGGCCCAGCCGGAGCAGCTCCGCATCTTCGCCACCTGGCGGCGGCAACGGCTTGAGGCAGCGGCGGCCGAGGCAACGAGCGGGCACGGCGGAGCCCAAAAGCATCACCGCGCATACGCTACAAGCCGCTCGGGCACCGACACCATATCACTCGGCATCAGGGAAATAGAAATCAAAACCACAATGAGATTATCACCTCACACCAGTCAGAATGTCTAAAATCAACAAGTCAGGAAATGACAGATGCTGGCAAGGATGCGGAGAAAGGGGAACCCTCCTACACTGTTGGTGGGAATGCAAGCTGGTGCAGCCACTCTGGAAAACAGCCTGGAGGTTCCTCAAAATGTTGAAAATAGAACTGCCCTATGACCCAGCAATTGCACTACTGGGTATTTACCCTAAAGATACAAACGTAGTGATCCGAAGGGGCACGTGCACCCGAATGTTTATAGCAGCAATGTCCACAATAGCCAAACTATGGAAAGAACCTAGATGTCCATCAACAGATGAATGGATCAAGAAGATGTGGTATATATACACAATGGAATACTATGCAGCCATCAAAAGAAATGATATCTTGCCATTTGCAACAACATGGATGGAACTAGAGCGTATCATGCTTAGCGAAATAAGTCAAGCAGAGAAAGACAACTATCATATTATCTCCCTGATATGAGGAAGTGGTGATACAACATTTGGGCTTAAGTGGGTAGGAGAAGAATCAATGAAACAAGATGGGATTGGGAGGGAGACAAACCATAAGTGACTCTTAATCTCACAAAACAAACTGAGGGTTGCTGGGGGGAGGGGGGTTGGGAGAAGGTGGGTGGGGTTATGGACATTGGGGAGGCTATGTGCTATGGTGAGTGCTGTGAAGTGTGTAAACCTGGCGATTCACAGACCTGTACCCCTGGGGATAAAAATATATCTTTATAAAAAATTAAAAAAAAAACAGAGGCTCTAACTGCTAGGATAAATGGGGCAGAAGAGAGAATTAGTGATATAGAAGACCAAATGATGGAGAATAAAGAAGCTGAGAAAAAGAGAGATAACAACTACTGGACCATGAGGGAAGAATTCAAGAGATGAGTGATACCATAAGAAGAAACAATATTAGAATAATTGGGTCCCAGATGTAGAAGAAAGAGAGATGGGGCAGAAGGCATATTGGAGCAAATTATAGCAGGAATTTTGCTAATTTGGCAAAAGGAACAAGCATCAAAATCCAGGAAGCACAAAGAATCCCCATCAAAATAAATAAAAATACGTCAACACCCCATCATCTATTAGTAAAACTTAAAAGTTTCAGAGACAAAGAGACAATCCTGAAAGCAGCTTGGGACTAGAGGTTTGTAACGTAGAACAGTAGAAATATTAGGTTGGCAGCAGAACTACCCACAGAGACCTGGAAGGCCAGAAAGGACTGTCATTGTATATTCAGAGTACTAAACAAGAAAAATATGCAGAAAAAAAAAGTATATCCAGCTGGGCTGTCACTGAAAATAGTAGGAGAGATTAAAAAGCTTCTAGGACAAACAAAAACTAAAAGAATTTGTAAACACCAAACCAGCCATATAGGAAATATTGAAAGGGGTCCTCGAAGCAAAGAGAGAGCCTAAAAGAAATGGACCAGAAAGGAACAGAGACAATATACAGTAACAGTCACCTTACAGGCAATACAATGACACTAAATTCATATCTTTCGGTAGTTACCATGAATGTAAATGGACTAAATGCCTCAGTCAAAAGTCACAGCATTAAAAAAAAAAAGATCCATTGATATGCTGTCTGCAAGAAACTCATTTTAGACCCAAAGACACCTCCAGATTTAAAGTTAGGGGGTGGAAAACAATTTACCATGCTAATGGACGTCATAAGAAAGCTGGGATGGCAGTCCTTATAACTGTCAAATTAGATTTTAAGCCAAAGACTATAATAAGAGATGGGGAAGGATGCTATATCATACTTAAAGGGTCTGTCCAACAAGCAGATCTAACAATTTTAAATATATATTCCCCTAACATGCAAGCAGACAATTTTATAAACCAATTAATAACAAAATCAAAGAAACACATTGAAAATAATACAATAATAGTAGGGGACTGTAACACCCCCCTCACTGAAATGTACAGATCATCTAAACAAAAGATACACAAGGAAATAAAGGCTTTAAATGACACACTGGACCAGATGGACATCACAGATATATTCAGAACTTTCCATCCCAAAACAACAAAATACACATTCTAATCTAGTGCATATGGAACATTCTCCAGAATTGATCACATCTTGGGTCACAAATCAGGTCTCAACCAGTACCAAAAGATTGGGATCATTCCCTACATATTTTCAGATCACCACACTTTGAAACTAGAACTCAACCATAAGAGGAAAGTTGGAAAGAACTCAAATACATGGAGGCTAAAGAGCATCCTACTAAAGAATGAATGGGTCAACCAAGAAATTAAATAAGTTTCAAAAAAATAATGGAAACAAATGAAAATGGAAACACAACTGTTCCAAATCTTTGGGACACAGCAAAGGCAGTCCTGAGAGGTAAGTATATAGCAATACAAACCTTTCTCAAGAAACAAGAATGATCTCAGATACACAACCTAACCCTACATCTAAAGGAGCTGGAGAAGAACAAAGAAAGCCTAAACCCAGCAGAAGAAGAGAAATAATAAAGATCAGAGCAGAAATCAATGCACTAGAAACCAAAAGAACAGTAGAACAAATCAACAGAACTAGGAGCTGCATCTTTGAAAGAATGAATAAGATTGATAAACCCCTGGTCAGACTTATGAGAAAGAAAAGTGAAAGGACCCAAATTAATGAAATCATGAATGAAAGAGGAGAGATCACAACCAACACCAAGGAAACACAGACAATTATAAGAAAACATGATTAATTATATGACACCAATTTAGGCAATCTGAAAAGTATAGAACATTCATGAAAGAAATTGAGGAAGACAAAAAGAAATGGAAAAAAATATTCCATGCTCATGGATTGGAAGAACAAATATTGTGAAAATATGTATGCTACCTATAGCAATCTCCACATTTAATGCAATCCCTATCAAAATACCATCAACTTTTTTCAAAGAAGTGGAACAGATAATCCTAAAATTTATATGGAACCAAAAAAGACCCTGAATAACCAGAGGAATGTTGAAAAAGAAAACCAAAGTTAGCGGCATCACAATTCCAGACTTCAAGCTCTATTACAAAGCTATAATCATCAAGACAGTATGGTACCAGCACAAAAACAGACACATAGATCATTGGATCAGAATAGAGAGCCCACTAGATTAGCTTAGAGTCAACTAATCTTCAACAAAGCAGGAAAATAATGTCCAGTGGAAAAAGACCATCTCTTCAGCAAATGGTGTTGGGAGAATTGGACAGCCACATGCAGAAGAATGAAACTGGACCATTTCCTTACACCACACACAAAATGGACTCAAAATTGATGAAAGACCTCAGTGTGAGATAGGAATCTACCAACATCCTAGAGGAAAACACAGGCAGCAACCTCTTTGACCTCAGCCGCATCAACTTCTTCCTAGAAACATTGCCAAAGGCAAGGGAAGCAAGGGCAAAAATGAACTATTGGGACTTCATCAAAAGCTTTTGAACAGCAAAGGAAACAGTCAACAAAACCAAAATACAACTGACAGAATGGGAGAAGATATTTGCAAATGACATATCAGATAAAGGGCTAGTATCCAAAATCTAGAAAGAACTTATCAAACTCAATGCCTAAAGAACAAATAATCTGATCAAGAAATGTGCAGCGGACATGATCAGACATTTCCCCAAAGAAAACATCCAGATGGCCAACAGACACATGAAAAAATGCTCCACATCACCCAACATCAGGGAAATATAAATCAAAACCACAATGAACTACCACCTCACACCAGTCAGAATGGCTAAAATTAACAAGTCCGGAAACAACAGATGCTGGTGAGGATGCAGAGAAAGGGGAACTCTCCTACCTGTTGGTGGTAGTGCAAGCTGGTGCAGCCACTCTGGAAGACAACATGAAGGTTCCTCAAAAAGTTAAAAATAGAGCTACCCTATGACCCAGCAATCACACTACTGGGTATTTACCCTAAAGATACAAATGTAGTGATCTGAAGGGACATCTGCACCTAAATTTTTATAGCAGCAATGTCCACAATAGCCAAACTATGGAAAGAAACTAGATGTCCATCAACAGATGAATGGGTAAAGAAGATGTAGTGTGTGTGTGTGTGTGTGTGTGTGTGTGTGTGTGTACAATGGAATACTATGCAGCCACCAAAAGAAATGAAATCTTGCCATTTGCAATGCTGTGGATGGAACTAGAGGGTATTATGCTGAGCAAAATAAGTCAATCATAGAAAGACAATTATCATATGATCTCCCTGATATGAGAAATTTGAGAAAAAAGATAGAGGATCATAGGGGAAGGGAGGGGAAAAAAATGAAACAAGATGAAGCCAGAGAGGGAGCCAAACAATGGAAGAGACTCTTCATCTCAGGAAACAAACTGAGGGTTGCTGGAGGGGGCAGTGGGAAGGATGGGGTGGCTGAATGATACACTTTGGAGAGGGTATGTGCTATGGTGAGTGCTGCGAATTGTGTTAAGACTGATGAGTCACAGACCTGTACACCAAAACAAATAATACATTATATGTTAATTAAAAAATTGGTTTTTCAAATAAAGTCCCCAATAGGAATTTTTGTTTGTTTGAATGTGACAGAATAATTTTACCACCTTATCTAGAAAAGTAAACAAATAAAAAAACTAATACATTTTGAAAATAACACCCTTTTCTTACCCTACGTCTTGTTTAAAACTTGTAAAACTGCTGCTATAAACCGAACATTATAATATCAACACAAGATTAGACACACACTGTAAATCCCCCAAATATTCACGTATATATGACTTACTATATGTTATTATGATAAAGGATGAATCGCAAGTTAATGTCAAAGAGATTGATTGTTCAGTCAATGGTATATGATACATTGGTTAGATATTTCAGAAAAAGATCATTTAAAATTTTCATCTCTACCATACAAAGATACATTTTACTTAAGAGTTAAATCTGGAAAACAGTTGTCCTAATAGAACATGCAGCCAAATGTGTTGTTGACCACTTAATGGAGGTTTCTCCTTAATCGTTAAAATAATGAAGGAAAATCATACAGAAAGGATACATAAATTTGACAGCATAAAATCAATAATTCCTGAATGTCAAAAACAAGCACAGAATGGTGAAAATATTTACACGTAATGTGATGGAGAACTGACATTTTTAAAATTTGAGGTACTTGTACTGATTGAAAAAAAAAAACACAGTAAGTAAATAATGGAAAATAAGCAAAAACATTACTGAGAATTCACTTACAAAATAGAAAGGCCTAAAGGACATGGAAAATGTTTTAGTCTAGATAACAAAATTTAATTTAAAATGATTGGTGGTTGTGTAAGACTCATGAGTTACAGACCTGTACCCCTGAAACAAATAATACATTATATGTTAATTTAAAAAAATAAACAATTGGTGGCCTTCTTCTGTATCAAATTTTTAAAAAAATTTTGAAGAGTGCTATTGTGGATTTGGTAAGACAAATGCTTTCATAAATTGCTGATGGGAGTAGAGATTATTGTATAATTTTGGAAAATAGTTTTATTCTATATGTCAAAATCTTGGACTGTTTATTTTCAGAGACCCAGTATTTCCTGTTTTATTTCTTAAAAATCCTTTTTGTGGAAATAATCATAAATATAAATAACACATATGCATATTACAGAGTTATTTAAAATAATGAAAAACTGAAAGTAATCCAAATGAACACTTAGGTAAATTAGTATATTGGTATTGTGCAGCTACTGAAAACTGTGAATAAATTTTAAAGATATGGCAGAATGCTTATGTTACAATATTAAGTAGGGGAAAAAGGAAGCCACTGAAATAATATATACACTGTGATCTTAAATATGCTAAAACACACATGCATTCATACATACATAAATGATTTGAAGAGCAGACAACAAAAGACTAGCAATGCTTACCTTACCAGGTGCTAGTGTTTAGATGCTGTTCTTTCATGGGTTCATTGGTGATAGGATGATTAGTAAATAGGAACACATTAATAGTAGTGAAACAAAATAAGTTGAAACATAACATATGGTGGAAGTGGCTTCTGTGGAAGAGGTAGTTCTTACAGAGAAGTATTCCTGAATTCAAATTGTAGGCCTGCTTCTTATAAGCTATATTATTCTAGCTATTCTGATTCTGAGTCACTTTCTCTAGAAGTAAGGTAGTGATAATATATATACCTCAGAGTGTTGTTTGAAAGGTTGTAGTAACATAATAACTGTAAAGTTACTGGCACATAATTTCTACTTAGTGAGTTTCTTATTTGTGTCTATTATGAGGCTTTTCACAGAGAAAGCTTCATAACAAAATAATATGCTTGCCATAAAACTGTAACCTGGGACACCAGGTGGCTCAGTCGGTTAAGCCTCTGCCTTTGGCTCAGGTCATAATCCCAGGGTCCTGGGATCAAATCCCGCTTCGGACTCCTTGTTCGGCAGGGAGCCTGCTTCTCTCTCCGGCTCTGCCTGCCACTCTGCCTGCTTGTGTGTGTGCTCTGTCTGTCTGTCTGTCTGTCTCTCTCTCTCTCTGACAATTAAATAAATAAATAAATAAATAAATAAATAAATAAATAAAATCCTTAAAAAAAACTATAACCTGGGCAAAGCTGCTTCTTCAGAGTTAGAAAGATTTTTGTTTAGGATTTATGTGTTAGGCTTAAATGAAAATTTTGATTAGTCTTTCTGAGAAGTTAAATAAGTAACAAATATTTTTATTTTTAATAAGGTATCAAGTGAAAATTATGTTTTTATAACTTTACCATTATAATATTCAAATGAACTCCCTGAAATTTAGATAATGTATGATCTTTGTTTTTCTATAGCTTATTTATAAAAGCAGGTAGAGTTTCAAAATTTATCTTTAACTGCTCATTCTCTGCAATTTTACTAGTAACCAGAGTCTGTATTATGTAATTGAAGGGCCATAATTCTAAATGGGCAAGTCAGTTATAAGGTTTAATCATATTTCATTCAAATTTTGAGCTTTACTAATAATTCACATATTTTTGTAGTGAAAATAATCAATTTCTAGACAAGTTATTTGTTTTGCCCATCAGAAGCCTTTGATAAGTCTTAAAAATTATATCCAATGGAAAAAAAATACATCTAATGGTTGAGTAGTGCCTAATTTTCTGTGTAAATTTAACACTCACTTATGAATGAATATAGACATAAACCTATAATAAGTATACCTCATGGTTACACACGTAGTTTTTTATAGTTTACAATGCTTTTTTTCACATAAGCTATTTTGACTCTTCAGTGTAGAAGATATGTAAATTCTATAAAATGTTTTAGGAAAATTTACATTAAAATAGTTAATATTGAAGGAATGGATTCTTAAAGAGTTTCGTTTCATCTGTCTACTTCTTTTTTTACCTACCTAGTTTTGTCTGTTTACTGGTTTTTTAATGACATAAATTTTAAAAGTCAATATTGAAACAAGGATCAAATGTTAAATTATTGTATTCTAGGTTCTGTTTACAGAGGAAGATGTGAAATTCTACCTTGCAGAACTGGCCCTTGCTTTGGATCATCTGCACCAATTAGGAATTGTATATAGAGACCTGAAGCCAGAAAAGTAAAGCTATATTCTCCTTATGAATCCCTGATACCACTACTTCCGTAACTACTTTTTTCTCCATTAAGTCTTTTATTTAAAAAGTATATGAAAATATGAGCTATACAGTTTTATGAAACTTACTTGTGAAAATAATCTATATGTCATACTCATTGATTTTATTTTCCCATTGATTTTAAATTAATCATTTACATGTTTTCAAGTATATCAAATAAATATTATTTTAAAGTATATGATGACTTTTATGTAAATGCTTTATATAAAAATATTTTATTCCATCTTCTTGTATATGAATTTTGATTTACAGCATTCTGCTTGATGAAATAGGACATATCAAGTTAACAGGTATGCAAATTTCCTTATTTTACCCTAAGCCCATTTGATATTTTTCTATAATATATATTTGTCTAAGCCTGTTTTCTTTTTTCCTTGACTTGTATTTTATTCATCTCTTTAGTGAACTAGAATTCATATAAAAGATAAGTAAGATAACTCTCAATATGTTCTAATTGTAATGCAAAAAATTATATACCAGAGAGTTACTATCCTGATTAACAAATGACATTTGGCTTTCTAGATAAACATACATCATCTTAGTTTAGTCCAGACTGAAAGATTTATCATAAGTAGTTATCACATTTGAAATATAGTGAACTATAAACTTTTAAACCAAGTGTTTAGGAATCAGAGGTTCATTTTTTTATTTGTGAAAATGTTTTATTTTTCTTTATTTTGAATATTGTTGGTTTACTATAACACAAGGTCCTAATCCTCACAGGATTCTTAAGTGTAAAATATCTTTATTATACCATTTTTAAAAACTTATTTTTAAATAATTATAGACTCACAATAAGTTGCAAAAATAGTACTGAGAGGTCTTGTCTAGCCATCACCCAGCTTTCCCCAATGGTGACATCTTATAAACTATAGTGTATTATCAAACCCCAGAAATTGATATGTATAGTACAACTCACTGGACCATATACTTGGATTTCACTAGTTTTGCATGCATTTTTTTTGTTTGTGTATAATTCTGTGACTTTTTATCACATGTACAGATTTGAATATCACCACCACAAATCAATATACAAAACTGTTTCACAACTACAAAAGAACTCTGTTGTGCTACCCAGTTACAGTCTCTTGTGCTGCTCATTTTTTACAATCATGCCCTCTCCCCCCTCCCCTAACTCCTGGCAAAGACTAATCTATTCTACATCTCTAGTTTTGTTATGTTGAGAATATGATATAAATAGAACCATACAGTACCCATCCTAGGCATTTGTCCTAGAGAAATTAAAACTTATGTCCACATAGAAACCTATACATGAATTTTCATAGCAGCTCTATTTATAATAGCCCAAGACTGGAAATGTCCCAAATGTCCTTCAAAGAATGCATGGATAAACAAACTGATACAATCATACAATGGAATACTGCCCAGCAGTAAAAAGGACAGAATTCTTGATATATGCAGCAACTTGGATGGATTCAAGGGCATTATGCTGAGTGAGCCAATCTCAAAAGGTTTCTTATGTTATAAATAGATAGTAAAATCTTTATTTAATTATCAGAATGTTAAAATGAAGATGTGGTCTTTACAGAGAATTTTGGACCAGTACACATTAAAGGTAAGTTGCTTTAAATTCCTAAGTATACTGCTTCAATGTAAAAATAAAGTATAAAGCTGTTAACTTGAAAGCTCAGGCAAATGTGACAAAGTTCAAATAAAGTTTAGTAAATCTTTTTGAGTCACAGCTTGCTTCTCTTTTTAATATATAAAGGAAGCAACATAGGTTTAAAGGGATTATAAAAGGATAAGGAAAGAAACAATAATAGGAAGAGAGAACAGTAGAATTTTAAGATTTTATATATTGTATAATTTTTATCTTACAGCAGTCAAGTTTTAGTTGCAAAGCTAATTAGAATTTAATTATTTTCATTTGTAAAAATAAATTATACCTGTTTTGTCAGGGGTTAAGTAAGGGAGGTGGGGAAAAAGTAGAATAAATCCTACCTATATTCTTTTCTACAGTAAGATTAATTGGGTGAATAATGATGTCAAATTGCTTTATATTTAGTCTTATATTGTAAATTCTGCTTTTATAGCTTTTGGACTAAAACTAGCTGAGGAGGAAGGATTAATTAGAATAAATGTAAACTTAAAAGCAAAGGACAGATGCTTATAACAGGAAGAAAAAGTGATACATACATATATATAAATATATATATATATACACACACACCATACATACATATATATAAACAATCTATTTTCCTTAAAATGATGTAAATATTTCTTTAAAGAAACTATACAATAGTAAATATTAGTAATTTACACTGTTTTATAATTATAGCCTAATTCAAAGTTGTGTAATGAGTAATAAACGTATGGATTTAATCTCAAACCATTCCTGTAATGTCAGTTAAAGTGTGACTATTCACGGCAAATATTCTAATACTTTACTTTTTTTTTTCCATTATTCCCTTTAATTTATTTTCTTTTTATCCTTTCTTCCTTTCATTCTCTTTCTTTTCTTTTTCTTCCTTTTCTTTCCTTTTCTTCCCTTTCTTCCTTCCTTTCTTCCTTCCTCCCTTCTCCTCTCCCTGTTTTCCTCTTGTCCTTCCTATCTTCTTCCTTCCATTTTGAATACTATAGTCAAAAGTACCAGTCTGATTGCTGTTTGTTATTGATACCTATGGGCTATAGTGATTTAGGAATGTGTCATCTAGTCAGGGTCTTCCCCAGCATTGTTTCTTCTTAGGCTTAGGAGGAAGAATAAGGAGGTTTTCCTTAATCATAGGAGAGGGAATATCTTTCTTTTTACCTGTCCACTTTAAAAATCCTCTAGATAAAAAGAATGGGTGTAATGTTTAACAGGTTACTCTAGAATGGCAGCAGACTATACAAATGTTTCTTGGTATGACTATAGTTTGAGCATAATTGACCTCATACTGAGAATATGATTGTATAGCAGAAGATCAACAGAATGAGAGTGAATACCCCCAAAATATCTGCATTAAGTGTCAATATATTATTTTTATTCCTTTTGTGTCTTTTTTTTTTTCTGTAACAACCCACCTCATAGTCTAAGTTTATTTCAACTATCTGTGGTTGCTATAATGTGTTTTTGGAGCGACATAATTCAGGGTAATTTCTATAAAGAGAAGGGAGAAAAAATATACATTGTCAGAAATTTATATCACACAGTACTTGAGCTGGATATTTAAGAGAGAATGTATGCCTAAAATAATTTTAATAATTTTTATGGTTATCTGCAAATTAATCACTGATATTACTTTTACCCATAGTAAATACTCATGAAATCATTGTTTTCTAGGCATGCTTTTAAAATTTGAAGTCTCAGAGTCATTTCAGGTTACAAAGATACCTGTCCCTCCCCACTCCCGAAAAAAAAGCCTTTATATAGCTGATTTCTGTATTTTGTTTTCAGATTAGTGGCTTGGAAAAATCTCTGATTAACTTATATCTTATTTAATCTTATAGCTAATTCTTACTGTAAATTTTTTGTCAATTGATTGCTGAGCAAATTCTAGTGTTAAATGTCAGTTTTGTCAGAGAAAGTACAGCAGAGGACCTCTGTGGAGTGGTATAAATCTCTGAAAGGTAATGGAGGATAAGAAAATTCTCTTCCTTTTCTCCTCCTCTCTGGAATGGCCAAAGAAGCCAGTGTTCTTCTCTACAAGGTATGTTGTTTTATTCAGCTAAACTGACCTTGAAGGCTAAATTTTATTACATCTAATCTTTGACATGGAATGTGCAAGAGTTTAAAAGTCTCAAAATGGAGAGAAATAAAGTAGAAGTACATTGAAAAGATTTTTTAAATTGTGGAAAAATCACAATGCATTCGAGTTATTATACAAGGGTAAGTGATTTTTAAATGAAAATATTGAGCATGGTTAGAAAATTAATTTTGAGAGACCCTAAAATTAATATTGATATTTTAAGAGATCCATATAGGACTTATGGCTTTATTTTCATTTATAGAATTAAGGTATAATTTACATCGAGTAAAACTCATTCTTTGGGTCTTTGTGGTGATGGAATTTTTCTTTATCTTGACTCTATCCTTGTTATATTGTGGTTATGATCTTGTAATATAGTTTTGTAAGATGTTACCATGGGGGAAACTGGGTAAAGGGTAAATGAGATCTCTTGTAGTATTTCACATAACTGCATGTGAATTTGTAGTTGTCTCAAAATATAATATTTAATTTTTAAAAATCACTTTTTCATCTATAGTTCTGCAAACTTTGATGAATACATTTAGTTTTATTCCCATCACCAACATAAAGATATAAAACAATTCTATCATCTTCTACAATTTCCCCATTATAAGTTATCCTCCTTTTTACCCTAGACAAATATCAATCTAATTTCTGTCCCTAAGGTTTTGCCTTTTCCATGATGTTATATAAATAGAGGCATACAGTAAATAGCCTTTTGAGTCTGGCTTCCTTTACTTAATATAGTGCATTTGAGATTAATCTATATTGTGTATATCAATTTATTTTTTATTGCTGAATAGTGTTCCATTTTATCATGATGCCATGGTTTGTCTAATCCCCAATTAAGGGGCATTTGGCTTGTTTCCAGTTTTTGGCAGTGATGAATAAAATCACTGTAAATATTCATGTGCAGATTTTATGTGAACATAAATTTTTATTTCACTTGAGTAAATACTGAAGGAGTGGAATTGCTTGATCGTATGGTAAGTGTATTTTTAACTTAGTGAGAAACCTCTAGAGTGTCATCCAAGTGGTCGCACCATTTTACATACCCAGCAGTAACATGTGAGTGCTCTAGTTACTCTGCATTCCTGTCATTACTTGGTATTGTCAGTATTTTTATTTTAGCTATACGAATAGGCATGTAGTAGGATTCATTGGGGTTTTAATTTGAATTCCCCTAATAGTTAATGACAGTGAGCATTTCTTTGTGTATTTATTTCTTTGGAGAAGTCTCTGTTCAGATCTTTTGCCCATTTAAAAAATATGGATTGTTTGTTTTCTTACTACTGAATTTTGGGTTTTTTTTTTTGCGTTTTTAAAATATATTGAGTACAAGAGCCTTACCAGATATGCAGCTTGCAAATATTTTCTCCAGTCTGTAGCTTCTTTTTTTTCTTCTCTGAACAGTATCTTTTGAAGAGTTTTGATCCTGATAAAGTCCAGTAATCAACTTTTTTTCTTTTATGAATTATGGTTTTGATGTTGTATCTCAGAAACCTATGCCTAATGCAAGATCACAAAGATTTCCTCCTTTTATTCTTTTGGAAGTTTTAGTTTTAGGTTTTCCATTTAGTTCTATGATTCATTTTTAGTTAATGTTTCTTTATGTTATGAGGATGTTTTTGTGTATTAATATCCTGTTGTTCTGGCACCAAAGAAAAGAACTTAACTTTTTTTATGGAATTGCTTTTACACCTTTATCAGAAATCAGCTTACAATATATAGGCAGTTCTAATGCAGCATGTGGGATCTTAAAAAAAAATCACTCCACTATGAATAATTACATAATGAAAAGCACATTTTTCCTTAATGGGAAAAATGGGGCTAGTGGTTTAATACTCAAATATATAACCAGACAAAAGAAATATAGGAAATTAATAAAAATGAAAGCATTCTTTTACACATTCTAAGTCTTTAGGAATATATAAATTCTACAATAAGTAGGAACCTTACTTTGGAAAAAAATCCTGAAATTTGCTTGTAGAATTGTTGTCAGAAGGGTTACAGTTTGTTGGTTCTTGAGAAATAGTAGAAGATAGATTATCTGGAATTGGGAGGAAGGTTGTAACACTACAGGTGGACAGGAGTGGCTCATAATACACATGGTGAGCTGAAATAGCTGACCGATGTGTGGGGTATGTGCTTGCTTCAGCTAGGTACAGTTTTGTAGTGTTTCACCTAGTACTATCTTGTAGACAAAATTGTGCATAAGCCACACATAAGCCAACCCCATTTGAAATTCACATTATGCTCAAATTGTTCCCTAATGTATCAATCTCATTGGAACAAATTTACATTTTCTTTTAATTTAATATTTTTTCAGTGCTCCAAAATTTATTGTTTATGTACCACACCCAGTGCTCCATGCAATATGTGCCCTCCTTAATACCAAAACAAGAACTAGAGTAGAACTGTATGTGTTAGTCTATTCTTGGACACTGTCCTTTTGCATTGATATACATCAATATGTATGTCAATATATAGTGTCATATATGTGACATATATGTGTCTAGCCTTTCTCCAATGCCACAATTTCTTGATTACTGTAGCTTTATATTAAGTATTGAAGGTGAGGTAGTGTAAGTCATTCATTGTTTTTTTTCCTCCAAAATTACTTTGGGTATTGTATTTCCTATAATATTTTTATGTAAATTTTAAGTTTAGCTTTTTGATTTTTACAAAAGAAATCTTGCTGGGATTTTTGTTGAAGTTTCATTGACTCTAAAAACAGTTTCATTGACTCTGTAGATTTTTTTTAAGATTTTATTTATTTGACAGACAGAGATCACAAGTAGGCAGAGAGGCAGGCAGAGAGAGAGGAAGGGAAGCAGGCTCCCCGCTGAGCAAAGAGACTAACACAGAACTCGATCCCAGGACCCTGAGATCATGAACTGAGCTGAAGGCAGAGGCTTAATCCACTGAGCCACCCAGGCAACCCTGTAGATCAGTTTTTAGGAGAACTGGTACTTTAACAGCACTGAATCTTCCAAACCATGCATACGATATGTCTCTGCATTTATTTAGATCTGCTTTGATTTCTTTCAGCAGTGTTTCTAGTTTTCATCATACAGGTCTTACATATACTTTGTATATTTATACCTGTGGATTTTATGTGGGGGATTTTGGTGGTATTATAAATGGTACCTTTTGAATTTCAGCCTCCAATTTTTCATTGATAGCACATAGGAATAAGATTGATTTTCATATATTAGTACCTTTAGCTCTTGAAAGCTTTAAACAAAAATGGAAGCCCACCAAAGCCAAAGCATAAGTTGCTTTTTTAGTGTTTTAAAAAGTGTAAGTTACTCTCTCCTTCTTGTCTTAGCCTGATTTAAAACTTAGATCACTATGACAGCTTTGATTTAATTGTTGATCTCTCAAAGTTGCTGAATGATATTCTAGTATAGACATGAAAACATGTATTTTGATGATGAAATTTAACTGAGCAATCTTTAAATGCTCTGAAAGAGTATATTATGAAATACAGGCTGCATTCCATTGTCTCACAGGAGAGGTTTCTGAAAAGTAATTATAGGCTATCCATGAATTATTTTAAGGCCTAACACAATTTTATTTCTTTTGGTATTTTCTATTTTCTGAATATCTTCAGATACATTTTCGTGTCATATTGTTATTATAGATTTTGGGCTCAGCAAGGAATCAGTAGATCAAGAAAAGAAGGCTTACTCATTTTGTGGTACAGTGGAGTATATGGCTCCTGAAATAGTAAATCGGAGAGGCCATTCCCAGAGTGCTGATTGGTGGTCATATGGTGTACTTATGGTAAGTAGTGTTTGTTTTTTTTAAATTATGCCAATATAAAAGTAATATTATTTAGAATTTTAATTTAAATTTTGGAATGTCTAGGTGAGAACAGAGTTTTGACAGTTCATGATTACTAAAAAATTTGTGACTGGCTAGCTCTTACACAGTAAGAATTAAGGTTTTTGTATTCTGGTTTCTTTTAAAGTTCCTAGATGAGAAAAAGGTAAATGGTACCATTCTTTTATAAGCTATTCAAATTTAAAACTTAGAAAAAGGCTTTCCAGATTTTAGGTTTCAGAATACTATGTTTAATTGTCACATGATTTTTAATTAGGTATCACAAAATTTAGCACTTTCCCATAAACTGTCTTATTGTTGAATTGTTTCATGTATGTACCTGGAGAGCAATCCTGTTTCCTACTACTTTTCATCTTCCATGGTACCTAGCATAGTGGGCATACACACTGATTAATCTGATATAAATTAAGGATAGAATTTGCAGTATTAAGTAGGGTGATAAATGAATGGCTATTGAATCAATTTGCTTGTGTAAGTCATCTTTCTGATAATCCATTTTGCCTATTTACTACTGAATAACATACTATATGACACATTAATGTATTAGTAACTATTACAAACCCGGCATTTGGAGAGGGTAGTGGGGTAGGGATAAGCTGGAAGTGCAATATTTGACATTTTTCATGACCTAAGAAGGCGTATGGTCTGGTTGGGGAAACTGGATCAGCTCAGTCAACTGATAGTATACCTTAGGAATTCAGGAAAGAAATCACATACATTCATTTAGGAGACGTGGAGGAGGTGAAACTTAAATCCTGAAGCATGTATAAAATTTAAATAGCTCCAAGTCAGAAAGTATAGTGTTGTGATCATATTAGCAAAGAACTGGAGAACCAATTAGAATATTAGAATAGTAGTGGAGAGTGAGGGTGAAGGTGGAGGAAACGAGACAATAAGCCTGTAAACATATATACATGTGATTCTCTGGAGTAGTAGGAAAGTTTTGTAGATTCTTTAAAAAGATGGTAATTAGAGCAAAAATTTATTTCAGGAAGGAGTAAGGAAGTGCCTGATCTTAATACCTGATTTGATGTCACAGATGAAAGCAGAAGGAAAGAGTCAAAGATAAAGATACTTTTAAAATTTATGAACTTTAGGGAATTGAAAGAATGGAAGTTCAGTAGAAAAGAGATAGTTGGGGGGGCGCCTGGGTGGCTCAGTGGGTTAAGCCGCTGCCTTCGGCTCAGGTCATGATCTCAGGGTCCTGGGATCGAGTCCCGCATCGGGCTCTCTGCTCAGCGGGGAGCCTGCTTCCCTCTCTCTCACTCTCTGCCTGCCTCTCTGCCTACTTGTGATCTCTCTCTGTCAAATAAATAAATAAAATCTTTAAAAAAAAAAAAGAGAGAGAGATAGTTGGGAAGGAGAGCTGGTTTTGGAAGTGGAGAAATGATTTATTTATAAAATATTACATAGGTTACTGTAGGTTTGTGGCTAACCCCTTGGTGATAATAAATTAGGAGAGGGAAGTGGAGAGAGGATCAAAATCATCTGGAGACTTTAAAAAAAAAGGGCACACTACTCAGTCAGCCAACATACAGTTTAATTTAGGGGGGGGGAGTGTGATTCCAGTATAATGTCCTTCTTCCTTTTGTCCTTGCCATTACCACCTCTACTCCTCCAGTCCCCAGTAGAGAACCATACCTTTAGGTTTGGACACAAGGGACTGGAACTTGAGAACTGTGATCCCTATATACTATCATCTCTTTTTTCTTTTTTCCCTTTCTGTGGCTCCTACCTCTATTTCTTCAGTTTCCAGTTGAGAAACATTACTACAGATTTGGGAGGGATGACTGGGGCTTGAGAGAGATTGAGGCTAGAACAGATTTGAAAGTCATCAGTGTATAGGAAAGAGTGGAATGGGTAAGCTAACTAAGGTTAAGAATTCAGATAAATGAGCAGAGGACTGAAGCAAAAGCCATTGCTGAATCCAAGTTCAAGATTTAAATGTTAGAGATATATGTTAGCTTACTGAACATAATAATTAAAAATAAATGAAACAAAAGATTTAAATATTAGAGATATAAAAAGTTTTCTCTTTAGTGAACTGTAATCTTAATTTTTAGATCTAGTCTTTTTTATGCCATTATTAAATGTTATAATTATTTACATCACAGTTAAGTCTCTTAGAGAAATTGTTTTTATGCCATGTACAATGATCTCAAAAATTCCTTTTTAAGATACTGGTGTGTGTAGCTTCTTGTTCTTTTTTTTGATTGCATTTTTTGGGGGGAGCAGTGAGGAGAATGAGAATGACTAAATCTTTTTTTCTTTTTATTTCACTAATGACTAGTGATGTTGAACATCTTTTTCATGAGATTATTGGCCTTTTGTAGAAATTCTTTGAGTTTTTATTTAAATTCGTTAGATAATATACATTGTAATATTAGTTTCTGTTGTACAAAGCATGTATCAATTTGAAATGGCTCAATGATAATTTTTTTTCCATTCATTGTTAAATGTTTGCTCTAAATATATTTTAAAAGAAGATGCTATGTATCTATTTTCAGATTGCATTGGTTTTGGGACCTTAGCCAGATTAGACAAGACTGGAAAAAATTGGTTGGTTTCATTTACTACAGATCACCTGTCAGCTGGGCTATGTGTAGTGGGGTACCAGAAGTGTAGGCCCTTAATGGACTTAGTTTTCTGGTCCTTTATTGACCTATCATGTAGCTCCTACATGATTTGATAATTATGTATTATCTGTCTCATTTTTTTTCCTAAAGAATTTTATTATATATTCTAAGTTCTGCTAAATTATGTGTTACTTTCTATTTGTTTTAGTTTGAAATGCTTACTGGTACTCTGCCATTTCAAGGTAAAGACAGAAATGAGACCATGAATATGATATTAAAGTAAGTGTGAACATTATTTGTTTTCTTTTGGGAAAAATTCCTTGCTTTCAGTTTTGAGATACTTGTTTTCAGTAGACACAAAAGAACATTTTTTCACACTCTCTTGTTTTGTTCTCCTACCATAAAAGGGATACTGTCTGTCATTGTTAAAGAATTCTTTTAAATTCTTTTTAAGATCTGTCAATTTAAAATATGGCTAGATTTAAGTGAAATTTTCTAAAATCTTCTTTTTCAGAGCAAAACTTGGGATGCCTCAATTTCTTAGTGCTGAGGCACAAAGTCTTCTAAGGATGTTATTCAAAAGGAATCCAGCAAATAGATTGGGTATTCTTCATTGCCTTAGCTTTTATAACAATACATTGCATGCTTTGGGAGGATAATTGTAACTTTGTTTTCTGGCTAAGTTTATTTACTATTGCTATATATTTATACCTAGAAGTTTGCATTTCATATGTACATGGATCCAGTAAACTCTATTGTGTCTTATAATTTAAAAATGGAGTGGTCTAGTTATTCAGAACTTTTGTTTAATATCTATCATTATATATATCATGTGGATTACCTCTTGTAAAATAATTCACAGAATTATCCCTTATATAAGTAATCCTGTTACATATTTGAATGTAATTATTTTGTCCCTTCCAGTACTCTTCAAGGTAAATATGTCCCTAGTCTCTCATTATTTGGCTACTTACTGGTAACCTTTCCCTGGATCTGGATATGATAGTATTGTTTTATTTATGTACTTGTGTTAAAATTTCAATGTGACTTTATTCTGTTGCACTTTTTAATTTGGCCTTGAGATACAAGATTGTAAGTTGAATTGTAAAGGAAAAAATAAACCTCAATTTTAGTTATATGTTAAATGTTACTTTGATTTAACTTGCAAGGCATTTCAGTATTTCATGATACTTTATGTGCTTCAGTGTGAACATCAGCTGTATTTTATCATTAAATCAAAAACACAATAAAACATCAGATAAATCATAAAATTTTTTTTCTATGAAATGTGCATAGTCTTACACAGATAATAGCAGAGAAGCCAGGTAGAAGGCTTAAAAAATTATATCAGTAAAAAATTATTTCTTCTTTTATAGGTTCAGAAGGAGTTGAGGAAATTAAAAGACATCTTTTTTTTGCAAATGTTGACTGGAATGTAAGTTCAGTAGAAACTTTGTTACTGAGTGACTTTAATATAAACTAACACTGAAGAATAAAATGGTTATATTTGGACTTTGTTGATAAACTTAATGTAGTTTTTTGGGGGGGTATGAGATTTTTACTTAGATGTCATTTTATGTAGATGTCATGGCAATTACTTTGAACCAGTAAATGTGTGGATGATATTTAGTAAATTTTTGTTACTCATATGTTTTACCTATTGAGTATGGTTACTATTCTCCCCTATTCTCAGTTGGGGAATGTGAAGGAGGGAGAGAAAGGGGTAAGGGGGTAAATGATAAGGCAAATTCATAAAGAAAATGAATTCTAATTTATTTCTCTTCTTCCTTCACATTCCCCAACTGAGAATAGGGAAGAATAACCACACTTAATTGGTAAAAAGCTTCTGTACAGCAAAGGAAACAATCAACAAAACTAAAAGGCAACCTACGGGAATGGGGGAAGATATTTACAGATGACATATCTGATAAAGGGTTAGTATCCAAAATATATAAAGAACTTATAAAATTCAACACCCAACATTGAATAATCCAATTAAAAACTGGGCAGAAGACATGAGTAGACATTCTTCCAAAGACATACAGATGACCAGCAGATACATGAAAAGATGTTCATTGTCACTTGTCATCAGGGAAATACAGAACTACAATGAGATATCACTTTATATCAGTCAGACTAGCTAAAATTAACAACACAGGAAACAACAGGTGTTGGCAAGGATGCAGACAAAGGGGAACCCTCTTACACTGCTAGTGGGAATGCAAACTGTTGTAGCCACTCTGAAAACAGTATGGAGGTTCATCAAAAAGTTAAAAATAAAACTATCATATGACCCAGCAGTTGCAGTATTAGGTGTTTACCCAAAATTACTGATTCAACGGGATACATGCACCCTGATCTTTATAACAACATTATCAAGGATAGCCAAATTACAGAAACAGCCCAAATGTCCATCAACTGAGAAGAAGTGATATATAGATAGATATGTATCTATATATATATGCACATCTATCTATCTATCTATCTATCTATATATTAGAATATTACTCAGCCATCAAAAAGAATGAAATCTTGCCATTTGCAATTACAAAAACGGAACTACAGTGTATTATGCTAAGTGAAAAAAGCCAGTCAGAGAAAGACAATTATATGGTATCACTTATATGTGGAACTTAAGAGACAACACAAAGAAACATAGGGGAAAAGAAACAGAGGCAAACTAAGAGACAGACTCTTAAATATAGAAAACAAATTGAGAGTGGCTGGAGGGGAGGGGTTGGGTGGGAAATGGGTTAAACAGCTGATGGGAATTAAGGAGGGCACTTGTTATAATGAGCATCAGGTGTCATGTAAGTGATGCCTCACCAAATTCTATACCTAAAACTAGTATTGCACTGTATGTTAACTAGCTGGAATTTAAACTAAAAGTTGGAAAAAATGATTTTTATAATTATACAACTGCATAACATAACCCATTAGTATTAATACCTTGAAAGGCCACTCAGTAGACATGCTACGTGGGAGTCTGCCCTGTGTCATATGTGTGTGCCTCCCTTTCCTGGTGTCCTTGTATCCCCTTGTCATTTTTTTCCTAATCTTGTCTACTCTTCCTTTCTCCTCAACTAGACAATTGCAAATTCCTTTTTTCCACCAGTCAGTTTATGTTCATTGTTCTTAATTTAAATAACAAAAGAATTGATTGTTTATATATTTCAATAAATGAAAATCAGAGTAATTATTAATTTCCCCCCACTTTGGGACTGTAACCTTTTAAGAAAGCAGATTTTCGAAAGAGGGTAATATATTTTCATATATTTTAATATGTTTTAAATGTCTTTCAAAAACTTGTTTTAGAAAGTTAAATTGTTAGACAAGATTATATTTTTAGATTATATAATAAGAGCCCTAAACAGTATATTTAAGACATATTTTTATGTAACAACAAAATATTTTAGGTGAAATATATACTTCTTAAAGATAATCTAGGGGCACCTGGATGGCTCAGTGGGTTAAGCCTCTGCCTTCTGCTCAGGTCATGATCTCAAGGTCCTGGAATCGAGCCTCGCATCAGGGTCTCTGCTCAGCAGGGAGCCTGCTTCCCCCTCTCTTTCTCTGCCTGCCTCTCTGCCTACTTGTGATCCCTCTCTGTCTGTCAAATGGATAAATAAAATCTTAAAAAAAAGATAATCTATTAGTTTTGAAATTCTTGAATGTTATTGTTATTTCTGTATGGTCACATTGTGATACATTGTACATGGTTATTTTACCAGTGAGAATTCAAGTTAGTTTTTGATATCCAAAATTGAGCATCATTCCTTGTGACTGCAACTTTTGACATCATTGTTGTGTTTCCTGGTCTCATTTGACTATGTACATTCTCTCTCAAATTTTTGGAATTTGGTTAACAGGTATCTGAAGCCTGTCAAAATTTTATTTATTAAATTGTGAGTCTTATGTTAAGGACTGTGAAACTTATGTTCTTTCCCTTATAAAATACAATAATTTTAAAATGTTAATATGATTTTGTGTAATCCTGCTTTTTGTCTAGAAATTATATAGAAGAGAAGTTCAACCTCCTTTCAAACCTGCTTCTGGAAAACCAGATGATACCTTTTGTTTTGATCCTGAATTTACTGCAAAAACACCTAAAGGTAATGTATGTTTATATGTAACATTAAGGCTGTCATTCAATTAGATTGTTAAAAATAAACTAGCTTCTTAGGTGAAAACTAAATGAATTTTAAGTTTGCAGAGGGTTGGTTTGTCCTGTATGAAAGTGTGGATCTTATCTACAGCATTGCTTTGAATCTTTCAGAGAATTTAAGTAGGAAGTATTTATCAGGGAAGCAAGGGCTAGAGGAAAGGGCAAAACTTTTTCATTCTTTTTTTAAAAAAATTATTTATTTATTTATTTGAGAGAGAGAGAGAGAGAGAGAGAGAATGAGAGTGAGCACAAGCAGGTAGAAGAACAGAGGGAGAGGGAAAAGCAGACTCCCTGCTGAGCAGGCAGTCAGACACAGGGCTCCATCCTAGGACCCTGGGAACATGACCCGAGCTGAAGGCAGATGCTTAACCAACTGAGCCACTCAGGTGCTCCAAGTTTTTTCATTCTTGTTTTTAAAGTCCTTTGACAAGCTAATGATTTACAGGCTAATGATTTACTAAGGAAGTAAAATGAGATATATCACTGACTCTTACAATTTATAATTTAATGAGGTCTACTTATAATAGCATCTATTTCATATATTAATTCAACAAATACTGAATATCAACAAATATTGAAGGTACTAAGCAGTGAAGATACAGCAGTGAACAGAACAAGCAAAAATTACAATCTTGTATTGTATGCTAGCTAGCTTGTATACTAGCTAGCATGGGGAGATAGATCGTCTGCAGTAAATCAAACACATGATATACTATGTCTGTTGGAAACATTTAATGGTTTCTTTTATAAATATAAATAAAGAAATGCTAATAGTTCATATAACAGAATTCTATGTAGTTCTAATTAAATTTAATTATTTGGACATTAGATTCTCCTGGTTTGCCAGCTAGTGCTAATGCTCATCAACTCTTCAAAGGATTCAGCTTTGTTGCAACTTCTATTGCGGAAGAATATAAAGTCACTCCTGTCACAAGTGCAAACGTGTTACCAGTTGTTCAGGTAAATTCCACTTAATCAGATTATTTGGTGTAGGGATAACTATTTCTTTCAGTTATTGCTAATGGATTTACAATAATTTTAAGTGATTTTAAAAATTTATTTATTTTTATTATGTTTAGTTAGCCAGCATATAGAACATCATTAAGTTTTTGTTGTAGTGTTCAACGATTCATTAGTTGCATATAACACCCAGTGCTCATCCCACAAAAATGTTCAACATCACTAGCCATCAAGGAAATACAAATCAAAACCACAATGATACCACCTTACAGCAGTTAGAATGGCCAAAATTAAGAAGATTGGAGGCAACAAGTATTGACAAGGTTGTGGAGAAAGGGGAACCCTTTTACACTGTTGGTGGGAATACAAGCTGGTACAGACACTCTGGAAAACAGTAATGAGGTTCCTCAAGACGTTAAAACTTTTAGGTGATTTTTAAATTCTTAATTTATCTCTGTGTATAATATGATTTAAAGATGTCTCCTCCGTATGTTTTGGAAAAAAGCAGATATTATTAATTTTTTAAATTGTATTTTTTATTGTATTTTTTAAATTGTATTTATATATCTCTTCTGGCAAGAAAAAGATAATGGCAGTGTCTAAACTAGTTGTTTATTGTTTTGGCTTTGGGGATCTCAAAAACCTAAAATTTAAGATCAGCAATGAACCTTCTTAACCCATTTATAAATACTGATAAAACTTCTCTATAGTGATTTTTTAAAAAATTTCAAATTATTAAATATTTAGGAGAGAAGATAAAAACCTGAAAATATTTCATTCTCTTTAATATTTTACTTTAAAAAAAAACAGATAAATGGAAATGCTGCACAATTTGGTGAAGTATATGAATTAAAAGAAGATATAGGTGTTGGCTCCTATTCTGTTTGCAAGCGATGCATTCATACAGCTACCAACATGGAATTTGCAGTGAAGGTATTATCTCTGAGCCTATCCTGTTTGTTTAAAAATATATATAAATTTTATAAGTTTATAAATATATATAATTTATAAGTTACTATATATGTCATATATATAAAATTACAGGGTAACTGACACATTTTTCAGTGGAGCAAGTGGAGATAGCAAAGATAAGATTATAGGGGATTTTTTTTTCCAGCTTTTAAATTCAAGTTAGTTAACATATATGGTAAAATTAGTTTCAGGTGTAGAATTTAGAGATTCATCACTTACATATAACACCCAATACCCATCATAGATGGGGGAAGAGTCTTAACACTTAATATTTTCATTTGAATTTCTTTATAAGACTATTTTGGAGGAATGGTATATTTCATGAATGTCTTGTTTTAAATAGTTTTATTGTTATATGTTAAGATTGTGCAATTGTGACAATTACTGTTACATTTTGATCACATTATCTGTTGGTATAGTTTCAGTTAAGTGGGATATAATGTTAAGGAAATGTTCTGGGTTTTTATTGTTAAGTTTCAGTTATAGGAAAATTATAAATGTTAAAATAATGTAAAACTAGCATCACTCTCGAGTTTTCAGTGTTTACTTAAAATATAACCAAATTGAAAATATTTCATTCATTTTTAGACAAAGCAAATAATATGGTTTTCTCTGAGATTTTTCTTGATTTATTTCTTAGATCATTGACAAAAGTAAGAGAGATCCCTCAGAAGAAATTGAAATTTTGATGCGCTATGGACAACACCCCAATGTCATTACTTTAAAGGATGTAGGTATTCAAAATCTATGTATCAGCTAAGCCAATGAAGTTCTGACTTGACACTTTATTTCCTTTTTGAAACTTTTCATGTTTATGGTATATTCTAATTTTAGGCCACAGAAATCTCAAAAATCTTAAATTAGCCGCTTTAGTTCTTTTTTTTTTTTCCCTTGTGATTCTGTACTCCTATACCACATCAGAAAGGAACCACGATGATTGGTAAATGACAGTGTCCTGATGGTTTGTATCTATTCTGACTGGTCAATTAATCAACATCATAACCAGCACCATTTATTATTCTGTAGTACTATAAGTGTAGAAGATATAGGAAATTTGTAATCTGCCGAATTCTCAAATAGTTTACTTTCTTGATTATATAGAAAATGACTATAACATTATGGATTGTTCGTTGAGTGAGATAGTATTATGCATTTTGATTTGTAATCTTTAAGCAGTATTTTGTTTTATATATATATGCACACATTTACACACACACAGACACACATACATACACACACATCTGTGTACACTAACACCTCACATGCCCTGAATTGAAGGGTACACATATTTTTCTTAATTTATTCTCCTTAATATAGTATTTTTGAAATCAACAAATATTTAAGATACCATATCAGATAATGGACTGTGAGGGCAATATTTAAAAACAATACATTTACTGCCAGAAGGAAGCTTATTATTAATAGGAAAGAGAAGTGGCTATAATATAATAAAAAATGAGATAGGTGCTATTTGAGAGACACAGAGTTCTGTCGTTCCAACTTACACCATTTGTGAAGTATAATGTACAACTTCAAAAGTTAATACAATCATATGTTTAACTTGGTCTCGAAACTGTGTAGGAGGTTGTTTAGCCATTTTAATCTTAAGTGTAGCCTGTACTATATTAACAGTAAGGGGTTAATGTCCTTTTTAAATAATAGAGGTTCACTAGAAAAGGAAAGTAAATATAATTTCAAAATTTCAGAATTATAATTATAAATAATAATATTTAAAAAATTTTTTTTTTAGGTTTATGATGATGGTAGATATGTTTACCTTGTTACGGATTTGATGAAAGGAGGAGAACTACTTGACCGTATTCTCAAAAAAAAATGTTTCTCAGAACGGGAAGCTAGTGATGTACTGATTGTAATAACTAAGACAGTTGACTATCTTCATTGTCAAGGAGTAAGTTGTAGTTATATTCTCCCCTTCAATTTTGAGACTTCTGTATCTTCATAAAATTATATTTAGGAGACGCAACCCAAAATGAATTTTCCTGTAACATATATTTCTATAGAGCATATCCTAATAAAATTCATAATGTAGTGAAAGTTACAGATTTAGGAAATTGGGTAATACTTTATTAATTCTCTTCACTCTGCCTGTTGCCCTGATTTAAGAGCATATTAGTTTTAAGATGGTTTGAATTATATAAATATATCTAACTTTGATTTTGAAATTATTAAACCTAATCAAACTTAACAGTCAAAATAATTATCCAAGGACATGTTGTGAATATTATTCAAATTATGCTGTATCTGACATATAAAGTTCTGGCAGTAAAAGGACTGTATATCTTTTTTGAGGGGTATAGTTGACATACAATGTTACATTAGCTCCAAGTATACCACATAGTGATTCAACAACTCTATACATTCTGCTGTACTCACCACAACAGATGTAGCTACCATCTGTCACCATACAGTGCTATTACATTACCAGGGACTGTATTCCCTATGCCATACTTCTTATTCCTGTGACTTACTCATTCCAAACCTAGAACTCTATTATCCCTTCACCCATTTTGCTGATACTTCTACCTGCTCTCCTCTGGAAGCCATCATTTTGTCTCTGTGTTTATAGGTCTAATTCTGTTTTTTGTTTATTTTTCATTTTTTTTTAGATTCACTTGAAAGTGAAATTTTATGGTATTTGTCTTTCTCAGTCTGACTTAATTCACTTAGCACAATACCCTCTAGGTCCATCCATGTTGTTGGAAATGGCAAGAACTCACTTTTTTATGGCTATGCACTAATACCCCATTATACACACACACACACACACACACACACATCCTATCTTCCTTATCCATTCATCTGTGGATGGACACTTAGGTTGCCTCCATATGTTGGCTATTGGAAATAATGTTGCAGTAGACATAGGGGTGCCTATGTCTTTTTCAGTTAGTGTTTTTGTTTTCCTTGGGCAAATTCTCAGTAGTGAAATTATTAGATGATATGGTAGTTCTATTTTTAACTTTTTGAGGAACCTCCATACTGTTTTCCACAGTGGCTGTACCAGTTTACATTCCCATCAGCAGTGCTCTATGGTTCCCTTTTTCCACATCCTTGCTAGCACTTGTTATTTCTTGTCTTTTTGATTCTAGCCATTCTTATAGTGGTAAGGTGATAACTCATTTTGCTGATTTGCATTTTCCTGATGATGAGTGATATTGACCACCTTTACATGTGTCTATCACCCATCTCTATGTCTTCTTTGTAAAGATGTCCAGAGGACTTATATCATGACACTTGGCAGCCTCTCCTCCAAATACAGTAATAAATTTGGATTCTAAGCATTTGAAATATTAATATATTAAAATTTTTGGTGGAGGAGCAGGCCTATTATTTTTCTTCCCATGTCTTCATAAAGAAAGCAAGTGAATTGAGTTACGAAAAAGTCAGTTTTTATTATATACATTTATACAAGGAAACAAAGTCCCAAATAATTTAAAATTTTAAGTTTGAATCAGTTGTAATAGTACATACGTACTCAAGTATAAAAAATTTAAAAATGAACAATTCAGAATTGGCACAGTGAAAATTCTATAGGGACCCTTCTTTTAATTAAGATAAACAAGCCAGTACATAGTGTGTGTTTTAAGAGAGTATATTTTAAATATTTTGAAATATAAACTGTATAGTGCTAAATTTGATTCCTTGACTGTCTTCATCAACACTCTGTAAAATAAAGGGTGACCAGGGTTTCTGAGAAAAGTAAAATAACTATTTTTTTCTTTATTATTTTAGAAACCTTCAGATTCTTATAGCAATTAAGTCAATCACAGACATATATTGAGTATTTCTACGTGCCAGGCATTGTAAAAGGTATTTCAGATTCAAGCATGAGTAAGACTTGGTCCTCATCTTTAAAAAACTTTTAGTGCAGTAAAATGCTGATTAAAGGTAGGACTAGAATAAACAAAGTTGATAATATTAGTAGAAAAATCATCACATAGAGAATTTCAGAATGTTTTCCATTTCTAGCATTTCATTTGGTTCTCACTGCCTTTCTTCTGAGTTTCATGCATTGCGGACATGTTTTTGTTTTACTTCATTGATATAGTTATTATAGTCTCTTAATTTTTATTATTTCTTTTATAAATATGTATTTTATGAATTTTGAACAGTACTTTTTATTGAGATATATTTGACATGTAACATTAGGTAAGTTTAAGGTGTACAGCATGTTGCTTTGATACATTTATGTAATGCAAAATGACTTATGTATTGCAAAATGTATAGCATTAGTTAGCACTTTCATCACCTCACATGTAATAATGGCCCCTTTATTTTTTTTTTTATTTTTTTTTAAGATTTTATTTATTTATTTGACAGACAGAGATCACAAGTAGGCAGAGAGAGAGGAGGAGGCAGGCTTCCCACTGAGCAGAGAGCCCGATGCGGGGCTCAATCCCAGGACCCTGGGATCATGACCTGAGGCAGGGGCAGAGGCTTTAACCCACTGAGCCACCCAGGAGCCCCAATAATGGCCCCTTTAAAATCCTTGTCAGGTCCAATGTGGTTCATCTTGGAGTTGGAATTGATTTTCTCTTTTCATGGAACTGTGTTCCATTTTCTTAGTTCCTTGTATATCATACATTTGATTGTTAAGTTATGAAGGTTTTCATATTGTTATTTTTTCTTCAGTGATTATCATTTTTCTTGGCAGGTTTGCACTGAAAACTCTGCTTTTGGGGCAGCAGCTCTGGTCTCTGTATCTTTTATCTTTGTTTGAATTACATTGCCCTTCTGTGTATTTTTGATTCAGGGGTCAGTTCTGGCCCTTTTCCTAATGGAATTCATCCCAAGCATTCACGGTTTCTTAGCATCTCTTTTCCATTCCTCCCAGCCAGAAAGACTGTGGGCTTTTCCACATGTGTTTTCACCATCACTGTGTGACATAGGAACTGCACTTAATCCTAGGCTAAAAGCCACAGATATGGGAACCTTACTTAGAGCTCCCCTGTATGCCCTCCCTCAACGAAGCGTATACATCGCATCAGAGTCTGTCTGCTTCTGTTCATTCTGCTATACCTTCAGGTAGTTGATTTTTTAATTATGTTCAAGTTTTGGAGCTATTTACTGTGGAGAAGAACATGTTAAATAGGCTCTTAGTCCATTATTTCCAGAAGTGGAATTGAGAATTGAGAATTGAGCTTTGACATTTTGAGGTTGGAAATGATTAACAAAACCTATGGTTTGAATAGAAACTGGAACATTTATTGGACAGAGATAATTTCTTCTATATGCTTCAGGCTGTCAAAGCTTTTGCGGTTGGAGAAATTGTCATTTTCAAAATTTTATGATTTAGAAAGTTCCTTCTCCTGGAAATTCTTTAACTTAAAGTGTTTCATTTCATAGATGTTTAGTTCACTATAGAAATGTAATTTTTTTCTTTTATGTTCGAGGTTGTTCATCGTGATCTTAAACCTAGTAATATTTTGTATATGGATGAATCAGGCAACGCAGACTCCATTAGAATCTGTGATTTTGGGTTTGCAAAACAACTTCGAGGAGAAAATGGACTTCTTTTAACTCCATGCTACACTGCAAACTTTGTAGCACCTGAGGTATTTGTTAAAACTTAAAAGTATTGGCCTTTTTGTTATTTTCCTTTAGTTAGATATGTATGATTTCATGTATATGTTACAATTGATAGGTAAAAGCTGAGTTGTCTTATCCTTTCCCAACTCTAAAGCTCTTTAAATCAGTGAATTCTGATAACCTCTAACATAAATATTCAGACTAGTAACTAGCATCTGAAAACAGCCTGAATGTATAATCATTAGACTACTCTTTTTTGTTGGGTTATGTACTAGCATCAGAATCATACACTTTTAGAGCTGGGAAGGCAAATGGAGATAACCCTATCTTCAACATATTAAATGTTCTAAGTGAAAAAATTGAAGCTCAAAATACTTTAAGTTTTTCAAGACCTAGCATTCACTTTTTAATAAAGCCAGGATAGATTTTCAGGTATTTCCGTTTGGACTGAGCAAGAGGTAATTTATATTGTTTAACATTATACATGACTTATAAAGGCAGTGCCATCAATTGTCTTTAAGATCTAATTCCTGGAAAGGATGAATACCCAACTTTTGTAGCAACATGGACGGAACTGGAAGAGATTATGCTGAGTGAAATAAGTCAAGCAGAGAGAGTCAATTATCATATGGTTTCACTTATTTGTGGAGCATAACAAATAACATGGAGGACAAGGGGAGATGGAGAGAAGGGAGTTGAGGGAAATTGGAAGGGGAGGTGAACCATGAGAGACTATGGACTCTGAAAAACAATCTGAGGGTTTTGAAGGGGCGCGGGGGGAGGTTGGGGGAACCAGGTGGTGGGTATTAGAGAGGGCACAGATTGCATGGAGCACTGGGTGTGGTGCAAAAACAATGAATACTGTTATGCTGAAAAGAAATTTAAAAAAAGATCTAATTCCTGGAGAAAACAGCTTCATAGGGATTTTTATAAGCAGAGGGATTTTTCTTGGAAAATAACATTTATATGTAGATATTACAGGGAAGAGTTAGGAAAGGTGAGTCTGGGGAGGTAAGGAGTATAGATTTCACATTTGTCAGTTCTGATACTGGGGATGGGAGCTTTGACAGTAGCAACTCCCATAGGAGTGAAAGTATGGTTGATCAGAAATGAATTGGGGGCTGCCTGGGTGGCGTAGTCGGTTGGGCATCTAGCTCTTGGTTTCAGCTGGGGTCGTAATCTCAGGGTCGTGGCATTGAGCCCCAAGTCAGGCTCTAGCTCAGTAGGGAATCTGCCTAAGACTCCCTCTCCCTTTGCCTCTCCCCATCCTCTCTCTCTAAAATAAATTTTAAAAACTGAATCAGGGATGGCACTGGCCATATAATGTCTTTGTTTGTAAATTAGTAACTGTTCTTATATGTTATGAATAATGCTAACCTGTATGAGTTACCATGTGTTCAGCACAAAACAAAATACACAAAAATCTTCAGGTTTGAAAACTTAAATTTTCCAAGTCAGAGAAGAGCAGTAAAATAATTTGAGGATAAATTCCTATCTCATATGCATGTTTTCTGATTTTTTTTAGCCAAATACTATCCCTTTCAGGATAATTCACATCAGATATAGCATATTCATATATTCATATTTAAATATCAACAAATCTGTATTTTAATAATTATATATTAGAAAAATATTTTGTATTTTATTGTGTTATATTAGTCACCATACAGTACATCATTAATTTTCGATGTAGTGTTCCATGATTCATTGTTTGCGTATAACACCCAGTGCTCCATGCAATCCATGCCCTCCTTAATACGCATCACCAGGCTCACCCATCCCCACAACCCCCTCCCTTCTAAAACCCTCAGTTTGTTTCCCAGAGTCCATAGCCTCTCATGGTTTGTCTCCCACTCCAATTTCTCCCCCTTCGTTTTTCCCTTCTCCTAATGTCCTCCTTGCTATTCCTTATGCTCCACAAGTAAGTGAAACCATATGATAATTGACTTTCTCTGTTAGATTTATTTCACTCAGCATAATCCCCTCTGGTTCCATCCATGTTGATGCAAAAGCTGGGTATTCATTCTTTCTGATGGCTGAGTAATATCCCATTGTGTATATGGACCATATCTTCTTTATCCATTCATCTTTTGAAGGGTATCTTGGCTCTTTTCATATTTTGGCGACTGTGGCCATTGCTGCTATGAACATTGGGGTGCATAAGCCATTCTTTTCACTGCATCTGTATCACTGCATCTGTAAATACCCAGTAGTGCAATTGCAGGGTCATAGGGTAGCCCTATTTTTAATTTTTTGAGGAACCTCCACATTGTTTTCCAAAGTGGCTTCATCAACTTGCATTCCAACCAACAGTGTAAGAAGGTTTCCCTTTCTCCACAACTTCTCCAACATTTGTTGTTTCTTGCCGTATCAATTTTTGCCGTTCTAACTGGTGTTAAGATGATAACCTCAATGCAGTTTTGATTTCAATTTCCCTGATGGCTAATGATGATGAACACTTTTTCAAGTGTCTGTTAGCCATTTGTATGTCTTCTTTGAAGAAGTGTCTACTCATGTCTTCTGCCCATTTTTTGACTTGATTATCTGGTTTTTGGGTGTTGAGTTTGAGGAGTTCTTTATAGATCTTGGATATCAGCCCTTTGTCTGTAGTGTCATTTGCAAATATTTCCTCCCATTCTGTGGGTTGCCTCTTTGTTTTGTTGACTATTTCCTTTGCTGTGCAGAAGCTTTTTATCTTGATGAAGTCCCAAAAGTTCATTTTTGCTTTTGTTTCCCATGCCTTTGGAGACATGTCCAAACTTACAAAGAAGTTGCTGTGGCCGATGTGGAAGAGGTTACTGCCTATGTTCTCCTCTAAGATTTTGATGGATTCCTGTCTCTCATTGAGGTCTTTGATCCATTTTGAGTTTATCCTTGTGTATGGTGTAAGAGAATGGTCGAGTATCATTCTTCTGTATATAGCTGTCCAATTTTCCCAGCACCACTTATTGAAGAGACTGTCTCTCTTCCACTGGATATTTTTTCCCACTCTGTTGAAGACTAGTTGACCACAGAGTCGAGAGTCCATATCTGGGCTCTCTATTCTGTTCCATTGGTCTATGTTTCTGTTTTTGTGCCTGTACCATGCTGTCGTGGTAATCACAGCTTTGTAATAAAGCTTGAAATAAAGCAACATGATGCCACCAACTTTGTTTTTCTTTTTCAACATTTCCTTAGCTATTCGGGGTCTTTTCTGGTTCCATACAAATTTTAAGATAGTTTTTTCTATCTCTGTGAAAAGTGCTGGTGGTGTTTCAGTTGTATTAAGTGATTGCATTAAGTGTGTAGATTGCTTTGCATAGTATAGAGATTTTTATAGTATTTGTTCTTGCAATCCATGTCACCTCTTTATTTTTTTACAAACTATTAACTTCATAGAGAAAACTCACATGAATATATAATAAATATATGACTAGATATTTATCACTGGCTCCAAGACACAGAACAGCTACCTAAACTATTGCATGAAAAATTAATGAAACCATTAAGAATATATCAAATGTGTTTTTGTGATCCAGAAGTATAATGTTCTTCCCAAAACAGACTAGGCTTGAATGTAAAATATAAATTCATCTTGCTTCAATGAGAGCATATTATTATCTTACCATCTTTTGCTTAGTAAGGAGGCAGTTATCATAAATATTAAAAACACAATCTCTAGAGTACTACTTACTAGTTTTGTTGGGAAAATTGTAGTATATTTGCCTTAGTTTCCATGTCTTTAAAATAGAAATAGTAATATCTACTTCAAAGAGTCAGTGTCAGGGTGAAAAGACAGCATTCTGTATAGTACACATTAGGCCTTCTGTACAATATTCATCTTAAATTCTGATGTCTGTGTCTGGTTTTTCTAAGAGGAGGAGTGAAAACTCATTGGGGTCAGGGATCATATCTTCAAAGTTTTGGGAGTTTTTTTGTTTTTTTTTTTAAATGACCCATATTACTCAGTCACCTTATTAATGGCCATTTACTCAATGCTTGCTAATTGTAAATGACTTTGCCTTTGGCATTACATGAATCTATTACTGAAAAGATTTAAATGATCTAAACTTTTACATTGTGAGCAGTTATGAGATTATTGGAAATACAACAACTGTCTTTTGGATAATAAAACTGAGTTTATATATGTGTATTTCTTTCTCAGGTTCTTATGCAACAGGGCTATGATGCTGCTTGTGATATTTGGAGCCTGGGTGTTCTTTTTTACACAATGCTGGCTGGGTAAGAAACTTATATATTCAAAATAATACACATCGTAATTTGAATTTCATCTATATATCTTTATCTGTAATAAAAATGGACAGATGAAAATAGCCTTAATAAAATTCTACCAACATTTTAAAATATCATCTATTGTTTATTTATAAAATGTGAAAACAAAGTGTTTAATGAGGCTCTAGTCAGACATATAAATTAAAAGAATTTTCAGCTAGCACTAAAACTTTTAAAAATAAAAGCACATACTTTTTTGATGTTTTACTTTCAATGCATTAAGGTTTGAAAATGTTTACTTGAACATAAAATAATTTCTTCCTTCAGTGGGTACTTGCCCACTGAGCTTGTTGATACTGATTTAAAATTTTTTGACGTATTTGAATTCTGGCTCTCCTGACTGAGCTTTATAAAAAATATAAATAGCAACATAATACTAAACTACAGAAACATATAGAGCAGCCTTCTCTTAAAAAGATAAATACCTAAAAAAATATATAATAATTGGATTATGTTAATGTTGGTAATTTACATATAAGAGCTGTTTTGCTCTTAAATTTTTTTAGTTTTTTTACTTTACTCTTTTACTTTTATTTAGGAATAAATATTTATGGCTGTAGAAAAAGACTAGGTTTAGCAGTCTGTTGCATAGATTAGAATTTGAAGCATTATAATGCATTATATATGATACCTAGGTGTTACTTTTTTAAAGAAGCCATTTAGTATAATTTAAATACTCTTGACATAACAGGAACATTATAAATACGAATATTATGACTGAATTATTTATTGACTTGGTAATTACATATATCAGTATATTCCAAATACTTTCAGATATATCATATACAAAATATTTAGTTATGACTATAGGAAATATTGAAACTAAGAGTAGTTAAAATTTGTATATGAATTTAGGTTAGCCCTATTGTTTCCAAACCATGAGCTACCATTTCTAGATTGCTGCTTTCGCATGTTTACTTTGTGACTGATAAAAAAGGATTTTGTGTGTGGGTGTATGTATAGGTGTTTAGTGTTATCTCTACTTATTTGTTGCATAAGAGAATTAAGGCATTAGCATATTAAGATATCTTCCTCATACTTCTTTTTTTTAAGATTTTATTTATTTATTTGACAGATCACAAGTAGGCAGAGAGGCAGGCAGAGAAGCAGGCAGAGGGAGAGAAGGGGAAGCAGCCTCCCTGCCTATCAGAGAGCCTGATGTGAGGCCTAATCCCAGGACCCTGGGATCATGACCTGAGTCGAAGGCAGAGGCTTTAACCCACTGAGCCACCCAGGTGCCCTTCCTCATACTTCTTAATCATAAGTTTTTCTAGTCCCAAATTTGAATACCATTTTCAATTCCACCTGTTAGAATGATGCAAAGCTGATCACTTTTGTTATTCTATAATTAATTTTTAAACTACTTCAATTTTATACACTCTGTTTGTCTTCAACTATAGAGGTTTCTTGTCATATTGATATAAATATTTTGCCAATTGTTTATAGACATTAATTAAAATATTGTTAACCTGTTCCCATGGATAATACTGATTAAATGCTAATGATAAAATTTGAACTAATCAATAAATACATTCTAAATATATAACATTGATAATTTCTTCATAGTAGGTATATTTAGTTTGCTAACTTATGCCTGGGAGAATACAAAATTTTTTATTCTGGTCTAATTTTAAGCCTATAGCTTTACATGAAATGCTGCCTTTATTTTATTTTACATTGATTAACTGATCAAAGGGGAAAAAATGATGTTGGCAAGACTCTTAAATAATTAGGATTGGGGCGCCTGGGTGGCTCAGTGGGTTAAGCCTCTGCCTTCAGCTCGGGTCGTGATCTCAGGGTCCTGGGATCAGGCCCCGCATCGGGCTCTCTGCTCAGCGGGGGGCCTGCTTCCCCGCCCCCCCGCCTGCCTCTCTGCCTACTTGTGATCTCTCTCTCTCTCTGTCAAATAAATAAATAAAATAAAATAAAAATAATTAGGATTAAGTTCATTGAAATATAAAATTTTATATGAAGAGTAAAGGAAAACATTAGATGATACTCTTCATTTGCTATAGTAAATATCGGCATGTTGTCTTATACTCTTTACTTTCAGTTAGATTTAATTTGTATGTTAGACCCTAATGTCTATTGAAAACTGTTTTATTAATAGCTATACTCCATTTGCTAATGGCCCCAATGATACTCCTGAAGAGATACTGCTACGTATAGGCAATGGCAAGTTCTCATTGACTGGTGGAAACTGGGACAATATTTCAGATGGAGCAAAGGTATAAATCATAAATATCTTTGGTTTTGTTGCATCCTTGTTAAATTGCTGAAATCGTTAAGTTATAGCCTAGTCTGTGTTTGCAGAGTATCTGATGGTGTTATATGTCAGTATTTGTTTTTAAGTCAGCTCACATTTATATGTGTATTGAACAAGATGAAGGCTGACTTTTTTTTCTGCCATGCTTCTTGGCAATATTTCTCTCTTATCAGTTCGTATGTGTTCAAGAAATATAAACTATTTTCAGTATTAACCAAAGCTAAAAATATAAATCGACTGGGGAAAAATACATATTTAAAGCCAACTAGAACTGATTTCGGCATTTAGTGTATTTTTGCACCTCATTTCTTCTTTAGCACAGACATTGACTCGTGATTATGCAGGCAGTTTTTAATGTTAACTTATTCTTTGAGAATATATAAACTTTTTATCAGTAATGCCTAGATATTTATTATTGATAACTTAGACCTGTCCAATGGAAATATAATGTAAGCCACATATGTATTTTAAAAATTTCTGGTAGCTCCACAAATAAGGGAAACCATATGATAATTGACACCCTCTGCTTGACTTATTTCACTCAGCATAATCTCTTCCAGTCCCGTCCATGTTGCTACAAAAGTTGGGTATTCGTCTTTTCTGATGGAGGCATAATAGCATGGAGGACATGGGAAGATAGAGAGGAGAAGGGAATTGGGGGAAATTGGAAGGGGAGGTGAACCATGAGAGACTATGGACTCTGAAAAACAGTCTGAGGGTTTTGAAGGGGCGGGGGTTGGGAGGTCAGGGTACCAGGTGGTGGGTATTATAGAGGGCATGGATTGCATGGAGCACTGGGTGTGGTACAAAAACAATGAATACTGCTTTGCTGAAAATAAATTTTAAAAAATTTTTAAAAATTTTCTGGTAGCCACAATAAAAAGATTTAAAAAACCACAGTTGAAATTAATTTTTTTGAAGATTTTATTTATTTATTTGACAGAGAGAGAGATCACAAGTAGGCAGAGAGGCAGGCAGAGTGAGATGGGGAAGCAGGCTCCCTGCTGAGCAGGGAGCCTGATGTGAGGCTCAATCCCAGGACCCTGAGATCATGACCTGAGCCGAAGGCAGAGGCTAACTGAGCCATCCAGGCACCCCATGGTGAAATTAATTTTAAGAATGTTTTATTTAACCTGGTATATCCATAATATATCATTTCAATATCTAGCCACTATAAAAAATTAGTAATATATTTTATATTCTTTTTTTATACTAAGTCTTCAGAACCTGGTGTGTAGTTTATACTTAGAAGCCATGTAAATTTGGACTACCCACATGTTTAAAAAATATTTTTCTTTGTCATTAATTTTTTTATTTGTGTGTAGTTGACACACAATGTTACATTAGTTTCAGGTATGCAGCATAGTGATTCAATAAGTTTCTACATTATGCTATACTCATCACAAGTTGTACTACCCACATTTTTTTAAATTTATTTTTTATTTTCAGCATAACAGTATTCATTATTTTTGCACCACACCCAGTGCTCCATGCAATCCGTGCCCTCTATAATACCCACCACCTGGTACCCCGACCTCCCACCTCCCGCCCCTTCAAAACCCTCAGATTGTTTTTCAGTCCATAGTCTCTCATGGTTCACCTCCCCTTCCAATTTCCCCCAACTCCCTTCTCCTCTCTATCTCCCCATGTCCTCCATGCTATTTGTTATGCTCCACAAATAAGTGAAACCATATGATAATTGACTTTCTCTGCTTGACTTATTTCACTCAGCATAATCTCTTCCAGTCCCGTCCATGTTGCTACAAAAGTTGGGTATTCATCCTTTCTGATGGAGGCATAATACTCCATAGTGTATATGGACCACATCTTCCTTAAGGATTAATAGCCACATATGGCTAGTGGCTGCTGTAGTAGGCAGTAGAGTTTCAATGTAACTGACCTTATTTAATTTATGGAAAAAAACATTGATCAAACCTTGACTATGAACTCTTAACATTAATAATTTAAAAATTTTGAGTTTTAAGACAAAAATCCAAAGGTCGTCAGCATGTGGCTTATAGGGTCCTGAAGCTTTTAAGCTGCAGTTTGAAGTAGAAAACAATTTAAGACTAAAGTAATTGCTTATATTTAATATTTTCTGATTATAAAACATAACTGTCTCAAGAATAGTAGCTTATCTGTAGAGTACATTATGGAGGAAATCTCATATCGTAATTGTTATAGAGTAAGTACATCAGGGATTTTATTGTAATTGCCTTTTAAACATTAGAAAAACACAGAAGGGATTCTGTTTGGATCTTAGCTATGACACAAATGTACTGTGTGGTATAGTAGAGAAAACACCTGATTGGAAGCCAGGAATACTAATAGTTTTTGATCTGTTGGCTAGCTGCTCCAGTTTTCTCATCCATAAAGTTTGGGGACTGAATTCTTCAAAATTCCATTTCTTTGCAGCTTGTTTTATTTATAATTTGTCATATTTCTCCATGTAAAGTGATTAAAACTATTAGTATTATTCATTAAATACATGTATGTTCTAGTCAACAAGTTTGTGTGTCAGAAAATGCATTACAGAAATGCATTACATGCATTACAAGGAGTAATTCCAATGTTTAAAGCTATAGATATGATCCTCTTGCATTTCTTTTAAAAAAATAACTAAGCAGTGAATGTAATCCTGAAATAAAGATTCATATGACAATTATGCTTAGATTTCAGTTTTCCATGTTCCCTGTGTTTTATGTTTGGGTCTGTCTAGTGCTTAAGAAGTAATAATATAAGGGCACCTGGGTGGCTCATTCTGTTAAGCGTCTGCCTTTGGCTCAGGTCATGGTCCCAGGGTCCTGGAATCCAGCCCCACATTGGACTCCCTGCTCAGTGGGAAGCCTGCTTCTCCCTCTCTCACTCCCCCTTTAAAAAAAATAATAATACAGGGGCGCCTGGGTGGCTCAGTGGTTTGGGCTGCTGCCTTCGGCTCGGGTCATGATCTCAGGGTCCTGGGATCGAGCCCCGCATCGGGCTCCCTGCTTCGCGGGAAGCCTGCTTCCCTCTCTCTCTCTCTCTCTGCCTGCCTCTCTTCCTACTTGTGATCTCTGTCTGTCAAATAAATAAATAAAATCTTTAAAAAAATAATAATAATAATAATACATATTAAAGTTAAGTTTTGTTCTCACCTCCTCTTTTAATGTGATATTCTGGAGTAATTAACACAGGAGAAGATATTGGGGGATATTGAAATATTTCACAAGGTCTTTCATGTATTCCCTTTTTATGGATCAAGTCACTTTAGTTCTATCTTTGAAACTTCTGAAAATGGTGGCAAATGCTGAGCAAAGAACTATGTGAACCTTCTTAAAAACCCTATATCTTGTACATTTTAACAGTTTGATTTATCTTTGTTTGTTTTGAATTAGTGATAAAGGTAGACTATTATTCAGTTGCCCATAACTCCTTAAACTAATCCACCTCAGTTGTGGAAGTTGTGGCATCTGCTATCATCTCTTTTCTTTTTCTTTTTTTTAATTTAAATTCAGTTAGCCAGCATGTAATTGGCATCATTAGTTTTTGGTGTAGTGTTCAGTGATTCATTAGTTGCATATAACACCCCGTGCTCATCACATTACGTGCCCTCCTTAATGTCCATCACCCAGTTACTCCATTCCCCCGACCCACCTACCTTTCCACAACCTTCAGTTTTTATTTCCCCAGAGTTAAGAGTCTCATGGTTTGGCTTGCTATCATCTCTTGACAGTGGCTTTACTTAATTGCAGTTCATTGCAAGCTACTTTTTTTCCTTTAAATGCTCTGGCTATTGGTGAATGCCACTGCCAGAACTATATAGAAGATGATTCTGTCTGCCTCCTGTCCATGCAGGGTTCATAAACTTTGTTCATTCAGTTAAATGGGGCGGGGGGGGAGGGGCGGGGGTTGAAGTGTGATAGCTTTGTGTGCTTTATTGCTACAATAGTTTCAGCTAAGTCCTCGCCTCCAAACTGCAGGCTTCAAGAACACTGGCATTTTACTGCTTCTCTTTTGTGAAACAGGGAAGACAAGTATCTTGTAAACAAAGCAAAGATAGAAGAGGCAAGAGTAATTAAAATCCCATGGTGTCACCCCATGTAAACACAGTAATACCTGATTAATTAGAAAACTGTTCTATCTAGGGGCGCCTGGGTGGCTCAGTGGGTTAAGCCGCTGCCTTCGGCTCAGGTCATGATCTCGGAGTCCTGGGATCGAGTCCCGCATCGGGCTCTCTGCTCAGCAGAGAGCCTGCTTCCCTCTCTCTCTCTCTGCCTGCCTCTCCATCTACTTGTGATTTCTCTCTGTCAAATAAATAAATAAAATCTTTAAAAAAAAAAAAATCTTTAAAAAAATTGAAAAAAAAAAAAAAAGAAAACTGTTCTATCTAAATTTTCTAATATTTTAAGTTAACAGTGTGTTACTTATTTCAAGTACATAGACCTTTAACCAACAAAGAACTGACCAGTAGAATTTCTTTTTTTTTAAGATTTTATTTATTTATTTGACAGAGATCACAAGCAGGCAGAGAGGCAGGCAGAGAGAGGGAGGGAAGTGGGTTCCCCATTGAGCGGAGAGCCTGATGCAGGGCTTGATCCCAGGACCCTGGGATTGTGACCTGAGCTGAAGACAGAGGTTTTAACCCACTGAGCCACCCAGGCGCCCCGACCAGTAGAATTTCTTACGGGACAACTATTTATGACCTCTTCCCTTGCCTCCTGTAAAAAAAGTAACTTCTACTTCTCTTCTACTGTGTTCCCATTACTACGTTGTATGTACTTTATTAGAGCACTTAACACATTCTCCTTTGTCTCTGTGTGCATTTTTATTCTCCCTCCTCAGTGTTTAAATGTCATACTCATTTTTACATTTCCTAACACACTTAGCATAATAAATACTTAATTGAATACTTTTTCAGAAACTAATCTTTTCTTCAGATACATCTTCCATTGTTAATTTACACAGTGAGATTTTTCTGTCCATATACAAAGATAAATATTGTCCTAATATGAATGACTGTAAATTTTCTGTAAGTGGCCAAGTTTTACATAAATATTTATTTTTCATTTTGGCTTGAATGTTCAAGTATAAGAGCCTTTGTGTATGTATTTATAAGTAATAGATTTCTGGATCTGGAAGGGACGTGGTACATCATTGTGTAGTTAGATAAACCAAGATGTGTAGAATTTATCTTACCCATGATCACAAACCAACAAATGAGAGAGCTGGAGTTGATTTTCATTCCAGCATTCTTTTCATTCTACTACACAATTAGAGATTTTCTAGAGAAAGAAAGGCTTTATTAGCTTGCCTTATGTGAGGAGAATGAAAGAGAGGTCTATAAATCTTTAATAGTAACAGCAAAGGGGGCACCTGGGTGGCTTAGTGGGTTAAGCCTCTGCTGTCGGCTCAGGTCATGATCTCGGGGTCCTGGGATCGAGCCCTGCATGGGGCTCTCTGCTCAGTGGGGAGCCTGCTTCCCCCCCTCTCTCTGTCTGCCTCTCTGCCTACCTGTGATCTCTCTCCCTGTCAAATAAATAAATCTTTAAAAAATCTTTTAAAAATAAAATAAATAATAACAGCAAAGGTGTTCTTATTCACACAGTTCTTTTACATAATATGAAATTTAAGTATACTAAAACTTACCTTTACCTGATCTATATTGCAGAACAGTTTAACACTGTTATATTAACACTGTTAATATTAAATTATAATATTTATATTAAATAAATATTATTTATATAAATGATGTTTATATTATTTATATAATATAAATAATATATTTATTATATTAAATTTATAATATAATAAATTTATACTTTTTATATTAAATTATAATGAAATTCTTCTAGAACTTCTAGTACCATAGCTTTTATTTTGTTTTATGTTTTTGCCAAGCATATTTCTTTATTTTTTTAATTTTTTTTTAATTTTTTAGATTTCTTTTCAGCGTAACAGTATTCATTGTTTTTTGCACCACACCCATTGCTCCATGCAATCTGTGCCCTCTCCAATACCCACCACCTGGTTCCCCCAACCTCCCACCCCCTGCCCCTTCAAAACCCTCAGATTGTTTTTCAGAGTCCATAGTCTCTCATGGTTCACCTCCCCTTCCAATTTCCCTCAACTCCCTTCTCCTCTCCATCTCCCCTTGTCCTCCATGTTATTTGTTATGCTCCACAAATAAGTGAAACCATATGATAATTGACTCTCTCTGCTTGACTTATTTCACTCAGCATAAGTTTTAAGTCCAGGATAGTTAACAATGTTATCTTAGTTTCAGGTGTACAATATAGTGCTTCAGCACTGCTATACATCATTACTCAGTGTTCATCATTATATGTGTACTTTTAAGTCCTGTTTCACCCATCCCCCAATTCATTTCCACTCTGATATACTTTGTTTTAAAGGAGTACCTTCAGTTACTTTTTTTTTCCAACAAAAACATTTTTTACTTGACACATACTTCACCATAAGTTGTTCTAGAAGATACAGTTAAAACCTTCCATCTAAGAAAAGTAGAATACACATTTTCTTCAAGTACAGAAGAAACCCCTGGTTAGATCACATAAAGAGAGAACAAATATAAATTTAAGATGGCTGAAATCTTATCAAGTATATTCTAACCACAATGGTACAAAACTAAAGATCAACAATAAAAACAAGCTGGAAAATCTACAATGTAAGTATTAAATATTTAATAGTGTAAATATTAAATAACACACTACTGCACAAGCAATGGTATATTAAGAAATAAAACAGAAAATCATATTTCTTTAAACAAAAGAAAAAGAAAACACAATATTCCAAACTTGTGGGATGTAGCAAAAGAAGATATTAGAGTAAAATTTCTTCTATAAATGCTTGTATTAAGTAAAGTTCAGCTCTGCCCAAGGACCAAACATTGCCCACTACAAACAAGGAGAGACTCTTCAGAGCAGCACTGTCCCTGCAACACACACTAGAGACACTCTCTGCAGCACCTATATGCCCTCTTGGACACTATATGACCTCTTCAGTGTAAAGCTAATCTCAGGCGCAGGACACATAACAGGCTCTTCTAACACAAAGAAGAAGACAGAGATTTAGACAAGATGCCAAGACAGAGGAATTCATCTCAAATGAAACAAGATAAGGTCACAGCCAGATATCAAAGCAAAACTGATATAAGTAATATGCCCAATGGAGAATTTAAAGCAACAATCATGAAGATACTTGCTGAGTTTGAGAAAAGAATGTAAGACTTCAGGGAGACCCTTACCAGAGAGATAAAAGAGATTAAAAAAATGAAAAATGCTATAAATGATATTTGAAACAGACTGGATGCAATGAATACAATGAAGGAAGAGGCAGAGGAACAAAAAGTGATACAGAAGAAAAAGTAGTGGAAAATAATGAAGCTGAGCAAAAGAGAGAACCAAGAATTGTGGAACACGGGAATAGACTTAGGGACCTCATTGACTCCATCAAATATAATAACGCTCATATTATAGGAGTCCCAGAAGAAGAAGAGAGAGAAAAGGAGACAGAAAATTTATTTCATTAATAATAGCTGAGAACTTCCCTAATCTGGGGAAGAAAATAGACATCCAGATCTAAGAGGCACAGAGAAATCCCATCAAAATCAACAAAAACAGACCAAGACCAAGGCATATCATGCTTAAATTTCCAAAATAAAGCAACAAAGAAAAAAATCCCAAAGGCAGAAATCCCTAACTTACAAAGGAAGGCACTACTGGTTAGCCACAGATCTTTCAATGGAAAGTTGGTAAGCAAAATAAATTCATGTGCTGAATGATAAAAATCTGCAGGCAAGAATACTATCTTCAGCAAGGCTATCATTCAGAATAGAAGGAGAGATAGTTTCCCAGACAAACAAAAATGAAAGGAGTTTGTGACTACTAAACCAGCCCTCCAAAAGATACTAAAGGGGACTCTGCATGGAAGGGAAGGATCAAAAGTGAAAAAGACTTGGCAGGAACAGAGAAAATCTCCAGAAACAATGATGAAACAAGTGATAAAATGGCACTAAATACATATCTATCAATAATTACTTTGTAAATAGATCAAATGCTCCAACCAAAAGACATAGGGTATCAGAATGGATTAAAAAAAGGGGGGGGGGTGCCTGAGTGGCCCAGTGGGTTAAGCCTCTGCTTTCAGCTCAGTTCATGATCTCAGGGTCCTGGGATCAAGCCCCGCATTGGGCTCTCTGCTCAGTGGGGAGCCTGCTTCCTCCTCTCTCTCTGCCTGCCTCTCTGCCTACTTGTGATCTCTGTCTGTCAAATAAATAAAATCTTTAAAAAAAATCATAACCTTACACATAAAGGAGTTAGAGAAAGAACAAGAAAAAAGCCTTAGCCAGAAGAAGATGGGAAATAATAAAAATTAGAGCAGAAATCATATAGAAATGAAAAACAAACAAAAAACAATAGAACAGATTAATGAAATCAGGACCTGATTCTTTGAAAAAAGTAATGAAATTAGAAAAAACCCCTAGCCAGACTTAACAAAAAGAGAAGAGGAAGGGCCCAAATGAATAAACTCACAAATGAGAGAGAGGTAATAACAACCAACACCACAGAAATACAAACAATTTAAGAGAAGAGTATGAAAAATTGTATGCCAAAAAATTGGACAACCTGGAAGAAATGGATGGATAAATTCCTGGAAAAATAAACTACCAAAACTGAAACAGGAAGAAATAGAAAACTTAAAGAGACTGATCAGCAAAGAAATTCAGGCAGTAATAAAAAATCTCCCAACACAAGTCCAAGACTAGGGGAATTCACACATGAATTGCACCAAAAATTTAAAGAAGAGGTAATAACCTTTTCCTCTCAAACTATTCCAAAAGTTAGAAATGGAATGAAAATTTAACAAATGCGTTCTATGAAGCCAGCATTACCCTCACACCAGTACCAGATAATCACTCCACTAAAAAAAGAAAACTATAGGCCAGTATCCCTGATGAAAATGTATGCAAAAATTGCAAACAAAATGCTAGCATATCAAATCCAATAGTACATTAAAAGAATCATGCCTCATGATCAAATGGGACTTTTTTCCTGGGTTGTAAGCATGGTTCAGTATTCACAAATCAATCAATATGAGACACCACATTAATAAAAGAAAGGATAAGATCCATATGATCCTTTCAGTAGGTGCAGAAAAAAACATTTGACAAAGTAGAACATCCATTCATGATTAAAACCCTCAACAAAGTAAGTTTCAATTTCTTTCATCAGTGTTTCATAGTTTTCAGAGTGCAGGTTTTTCACTTCTTTGGTTAGGTTTATTCCCAGGTATCTTATGGCTTTTGGTGAAATTGTAAATGGAATCAACTCCTTGATTTCTACTTCTGTTATTTCATTATTTGTGTATAGAAAAGCAACAGTTTTCTCTCTGTTGATTTGTATTTTGTGAATATACATAATTCATCATTTCTAGCAATTTTTTGGTGGAGTCTTTTAGGTTTTCTATATATAGTATCATGTCATCAGCAATTAGTGAAAGTTTGACTCCTTCCTCGCAGATCTGGATGATTTACATTTCTTTTTTTTCCTTACTCCTGTGGCTAGGACTTCAGTAACTGTTAAATAGCAGTGGTGAGAGTGGACGTCCCTGTGTTGTCCTGTCTGTAGAGTAACAACTTGGAATTTTTCCCCATTGAGGATGATACTAGCTGTGCATTTTTCATATGTAACCTTTATTGGGTTTGGTGCTGGGAAATTAAAAAAAAAAACTTTATTGGTTTTGGTATGTTCTGTCTAACCCTACTTTCTTGAAGGTTTTTATCAGGAATGGATGTTGCACTTTGCCAGATGCTTTTTCTGCATCTACTGAAATGATCATGTGGTTCTTAGGCTTTCTTTTTATTAATGTGGTATATCATATTGATTGATTTGAGAATATTGAACCATCCTTACAACCCAGGGACAAATCCCACTTGGTCATGTTGTGTGTTCTTTTTAATGTGCTGCTGAATTTGGTTAGCAACTATTTTGTTGAGAATTTTTGCATGTATGGTCATCAGTGATAGCAGCCTGTATTTTCTTTCCTTGTAGTGCTTTCATATGGGTTTATATTGGGTACTGCTGTCCTCATAAAACGAATTTAGGAATGTTTCCTCCTCTTCAGTTTTTATAAGAGTTTTAGAAGGGTAAGCTTAATTTTCTTAAGTGTTCACTTAATTTTCTTAAGTGTTCAGTATATTCACCAGTGAAGCCATCTGTTTGGGATTTTCTATGTTAGGAGATTCTTGATGACTGCTTCATCTTCTTACACATTACCTGATCTTCTTTTTCTTCACCTTTGGTAGGATATGTATACCTAGGAATATATGTATTTCTTTTAGGTCATCCAGTTTGTTGACATAAATTTTCGTAGTACTCTCATGATCCTTTTTATTTCTGTGGCATCATTTGTAATGTCTCCTCTTTAATTTTGTATTTAATTTGAGTCTTCTTTTTTTCTTAGTCTACCTAAAAAGTTTGCCAGTGTTATTTATCTTTTCTAAAAGCCAGCTCTTTGTTCTCTGGATCTCTTCTATTGTTTTTCTGCTCTTTATTTCATTGATTTCTGCTTTGTTATGTCCTTCCTCCTGCTTTGGGGCTTTGTTTTTCTTTTTTTCTAGTTCCTTGAAGTATAATGTTGAGTTGTTTGAGAGCTTTCTTGTTTCCTTTTTCTTTTTTTTTTTGAGATTTTTTTTTCTTACTGTAGGCATTCATTGCTATAAACTTTCCTTCTTAGACCTGTTTTTGCTGCATTCCTTAAGTTTTGGCATATTTCATTTCTGTCTTGGTTTATTTTAATTTACCACTTGATCTTTTTCTTTGACCCTTTGGTTGTTCAGGAGTTCTGTTGTCTTGTTATTTGATTTTTTTTAAAAAGATTTTTACTTATTTATTTGACAGAGAGAGAGTACAAGTAGGCAGAGCAGCAGGTGGAGGGAGAAGAAGCAGGCTCTCCTCCAGCAGGGAACCTGATGTGGGGCTTGATCCCAGGACCCTGGGATCTTGACACGAGCCGAAGGCAGCCGCTTAACGAACTGAGCCACATAGGCGCCCAGATTTTTTTTTTTCTGACAAGAAATATTCTATCATTCTGATCTCTTTTTTCACTATATGTAACTTTTTTTTTTTAAATCTCGATTTGCTTTTAAAGTTTTCTCTGCCTTGGATTTTGAGAAACAAGGTTTGGTGTCCTTGATATAATTTTCTTTATTTTTCTTGTACTTGGGCCTCACTGAGCTTTTTAGATCTCTGGGCTTATGGTTTTTGTAAAATTTGGAAATTTTGGAAATATTGTTCTTTCACATAGTTTTTCTTCCTTTCTTTCCTTTTGGGACATCTATTGCATTTATGTATTATGCTGCTTGAAGTTATCTCACAGCTCTTTTTTTTGTTTGTTTTATGCTGAGTTCCTTTTTGATAGTATCTATTGCTATGTCTTTACCAGTCTTTTTGCCTATCATATCAAATTTTCATTCATTTTATTTTTTTGTCTCACATTTTAGCTCTTATCTCTAGAAATTTGATTTGTGGCTTTTTATATCTTCTATGGCTCTATTTTTTAATATATGGAATGGAGTTATAATAACTGTTTTACTGTCCTTATCTGCTAATTCTAACATATGTATCAATTATGGGCCAATTTTGATTGGTTGGTTTCTTCTCATATGTTATTTTTCTTCTCTTTTGTATGCCTGACAATTTTTGATAAGAAGTCAGACATAGTGAATTTTACCTTAATGCATGCTGGACACTTTTGTATTCTTATACAGATTCTTCAGCTTTATTCTGGGGCACAATTAAGTTAGGTGAAACAATTTGATAATTTGGGCTCTCCCTTTTAATCTTTCTTAGGCAGGACCAGAGCAGTGTTTAGAGCTACACAGTACTCAGGCAAGTTACTTCCAAGTACTCTACCAAATACTCCATGAATTAGGAGATTTTTCCAGTCTGGCTTGTGAGAAATGGTAATATTGTCAGCCCTGATGAGTTCTGATTTCCCTCTAATCCTTTCAAATAGTTTTTCCCACAGATGTTGGTTTATCAATAATCTGCTGAATAATTGAAGAAAATCCTCTACAGGTCTCTGTAGTATTTTCTCTGCTCCTTTCACCACTCTAGTAGTCCATCCTGCTAACTCTGCCTTGGTCTTCCCTGACTCTTAATTCTGTCTCGATCACTCAAGGAAGCTACCAGGCACTACCTGCGTTTCTCTTACCTATACAAAAGCCTGAAAACACTCAAGGTAGTAAGTTTGGGCAATCATAAGGCTTACTTGATCTGTTTCCCATCTCTTAGGGATCACTTCTCTGTGTTGCTTAATATCTGATCTCTGAAAAACTGTTGTTTCCTATATTTTATGGGGTGCGTGTGTGTGCGTGGTGTGTGTATGTGTGTATGTTGGGGAGTGTTGTTTCAAACAGGTGGGTGAATCCAGCCTCTAGTATTCTATTTTGACTAGAGGTAGAAGTCCTTGGACTATTGAGTTTTTTTTTTCTCTTTGAAATAGTATATGTAATTTTTTTTAATTTTTAATTTTTTATAAACATATACTTTTATCTCCAGGGGTACAGGTCTGTGAATCACCAGGTTTACACACTTCACAGCACTCACCAAAGCACATACCTTCCCCAATGTCCATAATCCCACCCTCTTCTCCCAACCCAACTCCCCTCAGCAACCCTCAGTTTGTTTTGTGAGATTAAGAGTCACTTATGGTTTGGCTCCCTCCCAATTCCATCTTGTTTCATTGATTCTTCTTCTACCCACTTAAGCCCCCATGTTGCATCACCACTTCCTCATAACAGGGAGATCATATGATAGTTGTCTTTCTCCGCTTGACTTATTTTGCTAAGCATGATACGCTCTAGTTCCATCCATGTTGTCGCAAATGGCAATATTTCATTTCTTTTGATGGCTGCATAGTATTCCATTGTGTATATATACCACATCTTCTTGATCCATTCATCTGTTGATGGACATCTAGGTTCTTTCCATAGTTCGGCTATTCTGGACATTGCTGCTATAAACATTCGGGTGTATGTGTCCCTTTGGATCACTACGTTTGTATCTTTAGGGTAAATACCCAGTAGTGCAATTGCTGGGTCATAGGGCAGTTATATTTTCAACATTTTGAGGAACCTCCATGCTGTTTTCCAGAATGGCTGCACCAGCTTGCATTCCCACCAGCAGTGTAAGAGGGTTCCCCTTTCTCCGCACCCTCACCAGCATCTGTCATTTCCTGACTTGTTGATTTTAGCCATTCTGACTGGTGTGAGGTGATATCTCATTGTGGTTTTGATTTGTATTTCCCTGATGCCCAGTGATGTGGAGCACTTTTTCATGTGTCTGTTGGCCATCTGGATGTCTTCTTTGCAGAAATGTCTGTTCATGTCCTCTGCCCATTTCTTGATTGGATTATTTGTTCTTTGGGTGTTGAGTTTGCTAAGTTCTTTATAGATTTTGGACACTAGTCCTTTATCTGATATGTCGTTTGCAAATATCTTCTCCCATTCTGTCAGTTGTCTTTTGATTTTGTTAACTGTTTCCTTTGCTGTGCAAAAGCTTTTGATCTTGATGAAATCCCAATAGTTCATTTTTGCCCTTGCTTCCCTTGCCTTTGGCGTTGTTCCTAGGAAGATGTTGCTGCGGCTGAGGTCGAAGAGGTTGCTGCCTGTGTTCTCCTCAAGGATTTTGATGGATTCCTTTCGCACATTGAGGTCCTTCATCCATTTTGAGTCTATTTTTGTGTGTGGTATAAGGAAATGGTCCAATTTCATTTTTCTGCATGTGGCTGTCCAATTTTCCCAGCACCATTTATTGAAGAGGCTGTCTTTTTGCCATTGGACATTCTTTCCTGCTTTGTCGAAGATTAGTTGACTGTAGAGTTGAGGGTCTATTTCTGGGCTCTCTATTCTGTTCCATTGATCTATGTGTCTGTTTTTGTGCCAGTACCATGCTGTCTTGATGATGACAGCTTTGTAATAGAGCTTGAAGTCCGGAATTGTGATGCCACCAACTTGGGCTTTCTTTTTCAATATCCCTTTGGCTACTCGAGGTCTTTTCTGGTTCCATATAAATGTTAGAATTATTTGTTCCATTTCTTTGAAAAAGATAGATGGTACTTTCATAGGAATTGCATTAAATGTGTAGATTGCTTTAGGTAGCATAGACATTTTCACAATATTTATTCTTCCAATCCAGGAGCATGGAACATTTTTCCATTTCTTTGTGTCTTCCTCAATTTCTTTCATGAGTACTTTATAGTTTTCTGAGTATAGATTCTGTGCCTCTTTGGTTAGGTTTATTCCTAGGTATCTTATGGTTTTGGGTGCAATTGTAAATGGGATTGACTCCTTAATTTCTCTTTCTTCTGTCTTGTTGTTGGTGTACAGAAATGCAACTGATTTCTGTGCATTGATTTTATATCCTGGCACTTTACTGAATTCCTGTACAAGTTCTAGCAGTTTTGGAGTGGAGTCTTTTGGGTTTTCCACATATAGTACTGTATCATCTACGAAGAGTGAGAGTTTGACTTCTTCTTTGCCGATTTGGATGCCTTTAATTTCCTTTTGTTGTCTGATTGCTGAGGCTAGGACCTCTAGTACTATGTTGAATAGCAGTGGTGATAATGGACATCTCTGCCGTGTTCCTGACCTTAGTGGAAAAGCTTTCACTTTTTCTCCATTGAGAATGATATTTGCGGTGGGTTTTTCATAGATGGCTTTGATGATATTGAGGTATGTGCCCTCTATCCCTACACTTTGAAGAGTTTTGATCAGGAAGGGATGCTGTACTTTGTCAAATGCTTTTTCAGCATCTATTGAGAGTATCATATGGTTCTTGTTCTTTCTTTTATTGATGTGTTGTATCACATTGACTGATTTGCGGATGTTGAACCAACCTTGCAGCCCTGGAATAAATCCCAATTGGTCGTGGTGAATAATCCTTTTAATGTACTGTTGAATCCTATTGGCTAGTATTTTGGTGAGAATTTTTGCATCTGTGTTCATCAAGGATATTGGTCTATAGCTCTCTTTTTTGATGGGATCCTTGTCTGGTTTTGGGATCAAGGTGATGCTGGCCTCATAGAATGAGTTTGGAAGTTTTCCTTCCATTTCAATTTTTTGGAACAGTTTCAGGAGAATAGGAATTAGTTCTTTAAATGTTTGGTAGAATTCCCCCGGGAAGCCGTCTGGCCCTGGACTTTTGTTTGTTTGGAGATTTTTAATGACTGTTTCAATCTCCTTACTGGTTATGGGTCTGTTCAGGCTTTCTATTTCTTCCTGGTTCAGTTGTGGTAGTTTATATGTTTCTAGGAATGCATCCATTTCTTCCAGATTGTCAAATTTGTTGGCGTAGAGTTGCTCATAGTATGTTCTTATAATAGTTTGTATTTCTTTGGTGTTAGTTGTGATCGCTCCTCTTTCATTCACCATTTTATTTATTTGGGTCCTTTCTCTTCTCTTTTTGATAAGTCAGGCCAGGGGTTTATCAATTTTATTAATTCTTTCAAAGAACCAGCTCCTAGTTTCGTTGATTTGTTCTATTGTTTTTTTGGTTTCTATTTCATTGATTTATGCTCTGATCTTTATGACTTCTCTTCTCCTGCTGGGCTTAGGGTTTCTTTCTTGTTCTTTCTCCAGCTCCTTTAGGTGTAGGGTTAGGTTGTGTAGCTGAGACCTTTCTTGTTTCTTGAGAAAGGCTTGTACCGCTATATATTTTCCTCTCAGGACTGCCTTTGTTGTGTCCCACAGATTTTGAACTGTTGTATTTTCATTATCATTTGTTTCCATGATTTTTTTCAATTCTTCTTTAACTTCCCGGTTGACCCATTCATTCTTTAGAAGAATGCTGTTTAGTCTCCGTGTATTTAGGTTCTTTCCAAACTTCCTTTTGTGGTTGAGTTCTAGCTTTAGAGCATTGTGGTCTGAAAATATGCAGGGAATGATCCCAATCTTTTGATACCGGTTGAGTCCTGATTTAGGACCGAGGATGTGATCTATTCTAGAGAATGTTCCATGTGCACTAGAGAAGAATGTGTATTCTGTTGCTTTGGGATGAAATGTTCTGAATATATCTGTGATGTCCATCTGGTCCAGTGTGTCGTTTAAGGCCTTTATTTCCTTGCTGATCTTTTGCTTGGATGATCTGTCCATTTCAGTGAGGGGAGTGTTAAAGTCCCCTACTATTATTGTATTATTGTTGATGTGTTTCTTTGATTTTGTTATTAATTGGTTTATAGAGTTGGCTGCTCCCACGTTGGGGGCATAGATATTTAAAATTTTTAGATCTTCTTGTTGGACAGAACCTTTGAGTATGATATAGTGTCCTTCCTCATCTCTTATTATAGACTTTGGCTTAAAATCTAATTGATCGGATATAAGGATTGCCACTCCTGCTTTCTTCTGATGTCCATTAGCATGGTAAATTCTTTTCCACCCCCTCACTTTAAATCTGGAGGTGTCTTCGGGCTTAAAATGAGTTTCTTGGAGGCAACATATAGATTGGTTTTGTTTTTTTTATCCATTCTGATACCCTGTGTCTTTTGACAGGGGCATTTAGCCCATTAACATTCAGGGTAACTATTGAGAGATATGAATTTAGTGCCATTGTATTGCCTGTAAGGTGACTGTTACTGTATATGGTCTCTGTTCCTTTCTGATCTACCACTTGTAGGCTCTCTCTTTGCTTAGAGGACCCCTTTCAATATTTCCTGTAGAGCTGGTTTGGTGTTTGCAAATTCTTTCAGTTTTTGTTTGTCCTGGAAGCTTTTAATCTCTCCTTCTATTTTCAATGATAGCCTAGCTGGATATAGTATTCTTGGCTGCATGTTTTTCTCGTTTAGTGCTCTGAAAATATCATGCCAGCTCTTTCTGGCCTGCCAGGTCTCTGTGGATAAGTCAGCTGCCAATCTAATATTTTTACCATTGTATGTTACAGACTTCTTTTCCCGGGCTGCTTTCAGGATTTTCTCTTTGTCACTGAGAATTGTAAATTTTACTATTAGGTGACAGGGTGTGTGCCTATTCTTACTGATTTTGAGGGGCGTTCTCTGAACCTCCTGAATTTTGATGCTCGTTCCCTTTGCCATATTGGGGAAATTCTCCCCAATAATTCTCTCCAGTATACCTTCTGCTCCCCTCTCTCTTTCTTCTTCTTCTGGAATCCCAATTATTCTAATGTTGTTTCATCTTATGGTGTCACTTATCTCTCAAATTCTCCCCTCGTGGTCCAGTAGCTGTTTGTCCCTCTTTTGCTCAGCTTCTTTATTCTCTGTCATTTGCTCTTCTATATCACTAATTCTTTCTTCTGACTCATTTATCCTAGCAGTGAGAGCCTCCATTTTTTATTGCACCTCATTAATAGCTTTTTTGATTTCAACTTGGTTAGATTTTAGTTCTTTTATTTCTCCAGAAAGGGCTTTTATATCTCCTGAGAGGGTTTCTCTAATATCTTCCATGCCTTTTTTGAGCCCGGCTAGAACCTTGAGAATTGTCATTCTGAACTCTAGATCTGACATATTACCAATGTCTGTATTGATTAAGGTCCTAGCCTTTGGTATTGCCTCTTGTTCTTTTTTTTTGTGGTGAATTTTAAAGTCTTGTCATTTTGTCCAGATAAGAGTATATGAAGTAGCAAGTAAAATACTAAAAGGGTGGCAACAACCCCAGGAAAATATGCTTTAACCAAATCAGAAGAGATCCCAAATTGTGAGGGGGGAGAAAGGGGATAAAAAGAGGTTCAAAAAGGAAGAAAGAAAAAGAAAAGAAAAGAATTTAAAAAAAGATAATGAATAAAGAAAAATATAAATATATATATATATATATATATATATATATATATATATATTAGATAAACTAGTTTAAAAATGTTAAAAAAAGAATAGGGTAAAAGTTAAAAAAAAATTTTACCAGAAGGCGAGGAAAAAAAAATGAAAAAGAAAAAAATTAAATTAACTGCAAGACTAAAAAAATCACAGGGAGAAAGCTCTGAGTTCCGTGCTTTGCTTTCTCCTCGTCTGGAATTCTGCTGCTCCTCTTGGTATTGAAACCGCACTCCCTGGTAGGTGAACTTGGTCTTGGCTGGATTTCTTGTTGATCTTCTGGGGGAGGGGTCTGGTGTAGTGATTCTCAAGTGTCTTTGCCCCAGGCGGAATTGCACCACCCTTACCAGGGTCCGGGCTGAGTAATCCGCTCGGGTTTGCTTTCAGGAGCTTTTGTTCCCTGAGCGCTTTCCGTAGAGTTCCGGAGGACAGGAATACAAATGGCGGCCTCCTGGTCTCCGGCCCGGAGGACCCTAGAGCCTGGTGCTCCACTCCTCAGTGCGCCCTCAGAGAACAGTGCCCAGTTAATCCCGTCTGCCTGACCTCCGGCTGCGCTCTGAGCTCACCGAGCCTGTGGCTGGTTCAAGGTAACACGGAGCTGTGAGCTTACTGTTGGCTCTGTCTCTGTAGCCGGTTTTCCCGTTCCAATACCCGCAAGCTCTGCGACACTCAGACACCCCCGATCCTTCTGTGACCCTGCGGGACCTGAGGCCACGCTGACCCCACATGGGCTTCGCCCCGGTTTAGCCTCTGGAGCGATGTCCCTCACTGGAACAGACTTTTAAAAGTCCTTATTTTGTGCTCTGTTGCTCTGCCGCTTGCCGGGAGCCAGCCCCTCCCCCCGGGGTCTATCTTCCCGTCGCTTTGGATTCAGGTCTCCGCCAGTCCTACCTTTCAGAAAGTGGTTGTTTTTCTGTTTCCAGAATTGTTGTTCTTCTCTTCGATCTGCCGATGGATTTGCAGGTGTTTGCAATCTTTAGATAAGCTATCTGGCTGATCTCCGGCTAGCTGAAGTAGTCTCAGCCTGCTACTTCTCCACCATCTTGACTCCTCCCCCGACTATTGAGATTTTATCATTTTTTATGAATATCAGTTAGGTCTGTTTTATTGAAGTAATTCAATGTTGTTTTCTAAGTTACTTCCCCATTCATTTTTTTTTTATATTTGTCCTTTTTCCAGTAGGTTTTTTTATTGTTTTATTCTCCTACATAATTTGATTATTCTTCAATTTCTGATGTTACTACATAGAGTCTTTAGTGTCACTGCTTATGCTGTTGATGAAACGTTCACAAATGATGACGTTTTTTTAGATGATGCTTGTTAAGGAGAGTTTATTTTTCCTTTTTCTAAAAGATGCTTGGTAGAGATAGTTTCTATTTAAAATTGTGTTTTATTATCAAGTTGTATTATACTTACAGCTTGTTATCGTAAGAGATAAAGTAAGTATATTTACAGTTAGTCTGCAAGAAACTTATGATACTCTGACCACTAGAATGCTAGCAGTCAGCTGCCAACCTTAGATTTATGTTTGCTCTTTTTAGTGTTTTATACCTAAACCCTCAGCTATTGAGTGTATTAATAACATGGGACCTTCCCTTCTATGTTGTATGAGGCTATACATACCTGTGTATTTTAGGGCCTAGCTTACCAGCAAAGATCAATGCCTCTCTTCTCCTCGACTATTCAGCACATTCCAGGATAACCCTTGCTACTTTACATTTTCTTCCTCCCTCACTAACCACATTCCAGTTCCACAGATTTGGTATCTTCTGATTTAGAAATGACAGCTAAGAGTTTACCATATATCGAAACTCTGTTTGAAGATTCTGACAGAATTGATTCTTTACTATGCAAAGTATAAGTGTGGTTTTCCCTTCGTGTACATCAAACAAAACAGATCACAAAGCTACTGATGCTTACATATATCAAGAAAATGTGAAATAATATATTTTACTAAAACCTTTGCTGGCATATGGTTTCATATATGTCTATATATGTATTTTTCATTTTAATTTAGGATTTGCTCTCCCATATGCTACATATGGACCCACATCAGCGGTACACTACAGAACAAGTATTAAAACACTCGTGGATAACCCACAGAAACCGCTTGCTGAATGATCAGCCAAATAGAAATGATACATCAGATGTCATTAAGGTAAAACAAACATACTTTTATGCATCTCCTAAATACTTAATAAAGCCTGCATGCCATTCACTGACACACATATAATTACCTTAAATACTTTTATTTTTCAAAGATATATTCATAGATTTGTTTTTATTTTTGTTTTTAGATAACCATCATGGATTTTTTTTTTAAGATTTTATTTATATAGATGACAGAGATCACAAGTAGGTAGAGAGGCTGGCAGGGGCAGGGGTGGAAGCAGGCTCCCTGCTGAGCAGAGAGCCCAATGCTGGACTCAATCCCAGCACCCTGAGATCATGACCTGAGCTGAAGGCAGAAGGCTTTAACCCACTGAGTCACCCAGGCACCCCCACCATGGATTCTTGTTACTCTTCTTCTCTACCTATTGCCTTTCTCTTGATAAATAAAAAAATTTTTATTGTATTTGACTTGCTCTTGAGACAATGGGACTAGAAGTGTACTAAGTGCAAGTTTCATATGGAAAGAAAATATTGTTATTGGTTCCTAAATTAATAACCGTTGGCACAGGTTTCCATATTTATAGACATTGAACCTTTTTAAGATTTTAGTATTTTATGCATTTATCTGTTGATACATACTTAGGTTCTTTCCCTGTCTTGGCTGTTATGAATAAGGCTGCACTGAAAAGGGGAGGACAGAGATCTCTTTGAGGATAAATGACTAGTGCTGGACATATATACAGTGGGATACTATTCAACTTTAAAAAAGGAGATCCTGCCATTTGCAACACCATGGATGGCCCTGGAAGACATGGAAAATGAAATAAGCCAGACACAGAAAGAAAAAAAATAAATATATAATCTCTCTTAAATGTGGAATTTTTAAAAAGTCAAATATATAAAAGCAGACAGTAGAAGAGTGGTTACCAGAGGCAGGGAAGAGGGAAAAATGGGGATATATTGGTCAAAGTTCAAAGTTGTAGTTATATAGGATGAATAAGTATAGGTATCTAATGTGCAGCATGATGACAATAGTTAATAATACTGTATTAAATACTGGAAATTTGACAGAGTAGATTTCACATGCTTTTATCACAAAAAATGAAAACTATGTAAGGAGAAGATATGTTAGTTGACTATAATAATCACTGGACTATGTATATGTACATCACATTATGTTCCATGTCTTAAGTATAAAAACTTCTATTAAAAATAAAATTCTTAAAATGTTTAAAACAAATTATATGCATGATGAAAGACTGACAAAAAGAATACATTTTAATGTTTTAAAAATATGTAAGAAGTATAATCACTGAAATAAAAAAAATATACAAGTAAGCAGGTAGTAATTCATGAAGGGAACATTAATGCATAGATAAAGTATATGCAGTCATTTTCCTCAGAAATAAAGTTGTATTCTAGTTAAATCTCTCATGATATAATATGGAATTTGGGGGCACCTGGGTGACTCAGTTGTTAAGCGTCTGCCTTCGGCTCAGGTCCTGATCCCAGGGTCCTGGGATGGAGCCCCACATCGGGCTCCCTGCTCTGCGGGAAGCCTACTTCTCCCTCTCCCACTCCCCCTGCTTGTGTTCCTCTTGACTATTTCCGTCAAATAAATAAAATCTTTATAAACAAATAGTAATATGGAATTTTTTACATCCAAATATTGTTATTCAATTTGTCTTATTTCTCATTATTTTAGGGAGCAGTGGTCACCACATATTCTGCCCTGACTCACAAGACCTTTCAACCAATCCTTGAGCCTGTTGCTGCTTCAAACTTAGCTCAACGACGGAGCATGAAAAAACGAACATCAACTGGCCTGTAAGATTTCTAGTTGTTCCTCAGCCATCCTGGATAAAGTAAAAATTAACTGTGGCTTTTTTTCCTAATCTTATATCAAAAGCATCATATTCTGCTACATAACTTGAATATTCTGTTTAAACCTCCTCTTTTAGGGAGATGAGATTAAAAAAAAAAAAAAAAAACACAGGTCCACAGTAGTCATACAGTATTGTTTTGTAGTAGTGCCCAAGTGTTTAAGTATATAATTGGTGTCTACAAAGTCTAACAATTTTTCTGCACACTAACTTGTAAAGTTCCTTTCAAATAAAGTTACTTTGTTAGTTTTCTGGTCTCATAAAATAATGATTTGGGGAATAATTACCAATAATCAGGATGCAAATATAATAGCATAATGCCAAGCAATGCCAATTATTTTTTAACACCAGAGCCTGAAGAATGGGCTTTTTTAAAAAGAAAAACAAACAAGAAATGTATTTTAGAAGCTTGTTATTGTGTACAACCAAAGGACTACATTCATTTGTGCTAATATATAAACTCCTGATATTGTTGGTGCCAAAGTTTTTACAGAATTAATTCACAAATTATGTGTGCAGACAGACCTGTATATTGCCCATAAATGTCCTTATCTAGAAATAGTGGTTTCCATAAGTCCTCTGTAAATATGACATCTAAGGGAATTGTAGTGCAATTGAAGAATTTTTTAGACAAAGGCTTTATGTTGGTGTTGTAATCTACTAAGTGGGTTATAGTTAAGCCTTTGAAAATAAAATACATGTGTTGCTACTACCTTCATGACACATGGGCTGGGTTTCGAGTTAATCAGTTGGATTTACTCATCTGTCCCTTTTATAATACACTACACTGTTGTTTTTTGGACTTCCAAAATTGAATTACAATATAGCATATTAATTTACCTTGAATCCTATGGCAATATAGTTTAAACTTTATTGTAGTGGAATTAGCACACATGATACAGCAAAATGCATTTCAGTAAAGTTTAGACAATGCTACAAAGAGATAAACTGACATTTTGAAAAGGAAGCAATATTAATGATTAACACAAAATCTAAACACATTTTTAATCGTATTTATAAAAAAAGTCTGACAGATTCACTCTTGTTATTAAATTTATGATTCAGAACCACTGGGTAATATATATTGTTTTCTCTAAATGATGGAATTTTAAAGAATCTTTTCATGTTGTTGAAGAAAATACCATTACTACTACTATTACTACTACTACTGACAGAAATTCATGAATGTAAACTGGAGGATATTACAGTTTTGTTTAGCGAATATAAGTGAACTATTTGTATGTGCTAAATGTACTATCTGCTGTGTGTTTTATTTTGTTTGATTCAGAGAGAAAGTTAGTTACTGAGCACTGAAGTATACAATTCAGGCTAGAAAACTTGTAACTTCAGTGTTCAATAAAGAAACTATACATATTCTCTTCAAAATGTAAGTGATATATATTACATGTACAAAAATCTGTTTATTGAGTGTGATGTATAAAAGTATATACCCTCAATTTGAAATGTCTTCTTGCAATAATTGAAAGACATTAAAAAAACATCTAATGCCACATGGAAACAGTACTTAGAAATCGACTGGTATCATATCTTGTGGATTTTTATTTCCCAGTTTGGCCTTTTCTTTCCTCATTTTGCTTTATTACTAGAAGTACTTGCATGTCACAATTTGTGTCCATATCATCTGACTTACTTTCCTCTTGTCATCTTGTTTGTGATGTTATGCTTCTTCTTATCAGAATTAATATGACAAACTAAGAGGTATGATTTTGGTGTTGAACTTTTCAGAACAGAGATACTATTTCCATGTAAGCTTTTCTAGTAATAGCATTAGGGTAAGTGAAATTGGAAAGTGAAAAATTATCACAAAATAACTTTCAGTCTTTCCATAATCAGTAGTTTTTAAAAATAGCTGATCTTACGTAATGTTTCAGTGAGGTTACTGAAGGGTAATATCATACAGTTCATTCATGAAAGGAACACTGAATTAAGCAACGAACAACTTGATTCTTCATTGCTCAGTGAGGACTGACAAATTATAAAAGACACAGATATGCTCATGTATTTTCCCAGTAACTGCATAAACCATTTCTGCTGGAAAGCTCAAAGTAGGTTAAAAACAGTCATAGGGACAACCCTATTGTAAGGAAGTCTTCAAACCATATACCCTCATTTTGTAGAAGGAATCCATGTGGGATGCCTCATCATGTCCGTTTTGGCTAGAGCAAAAAATGCAGATATGAATGGGAGCTTTTTGGGTGGGGCTTCTATAAATGCTTAACCACTGGAACAAATCCTTTCTATAAAATTTGAAGATATTATTGTTTTTAATGGATTCATAAATAATTAATTTGCATTGCTTTTCTTTCTAGTTGATGGTTCTTGCTAGTATTTAATGATAGCACAATTTGGAGTTTTTATTGTTCTGGAAGGAAGAGGATATTATATTTTTTTTTTCCTCAAAGGGAAAGCACCGGCTTTGCCCAGATAGACTAATACTAAATTTATTATCCTAAAGCACATATTATCATGAATAAATGCAGGAAACCATTGGTAAGATAATTAAGATGTAGGGGTGGTGATTTTGTGGAGGAAAATTATTTCAGTTATTTCATGAAAATCAACCTTGAGCCTATTTTGTTAGACCCAGAAATGCCTAAGCTTTAATTTTTGTAATTTGTTGCCATTGGTAATTACAAATGGTAAAACATTTTGATAGACCCCTGGTTAACCCAAAGGGATTTCTTATGTGTAGGCAACCCACAAACTTAAGAACAGATGCTTGGTGTTTCCAACATCTCCTCACCAGAGCATCATGTTAAGATAGTACTGTCCGTAGAAAGTTACTCATACTGATTGAATAGTATTTTCCTGATAGTATGAGGCCCTTCATATATGAAAAAAGAAGACTTCTTAACTTGGCCTTAAGATCAACTAGAAAGTTTAGGATTTAAACTAGGCAAAGTGTGTCTGTGGCATTCTGTGTATTCTCTTTACCTGGCTTTCCAGTCCCCACATGCTGTCCTACTTGTGGACCTCAGAGAGGACTCCATGATTAAAGCTTAGTCCAGAAGGATTCTCTGCTCCAAAGCACCTCACACCCTTCCCCTTCCTCAAATCAGAACTTCCATTCTCACAGAGCAGCTGTATTCAGCTAAAAGGATAAAAAGGAGAGTGATCTCATTTAAGTTCTCCCTTTTTTTTTTTGTCAGTAGCTAATAAATAATTGGCATTTTTCAAGGAAGATGTCCATTGATCTAATGAATTTCCACTTGCTGGATTTTTAGGCAATCTAACCAGACAAGAACAACTCTATCAGTTATTATCAGGGAAAATATTTCTGGACAAGGAATTTATGCAGTATGCCCCAGGATCAGATTATCTCATAAACTGCTGCGTTGGTGCACTGCTTCATCCTTTCTACTCCTCGATATACTTTTTTTCCTCCAAGAAACTTCCAAGCTCTTTAATCACAATGAACTTATGTGATAGAATGGTGTGCAGGGAGATAGTTGTCAAGTGCGTATTTGTCTGCATTCTTATTCCTCTTAGTACGTAGCCTGTAATGTAAGGAATCTCCAGCTCTACCAGGCTCTCTTCCTCTATTCCTATCGTCCTGCTATACAAGAACATGGAGCAGCTGAATGCAAGCCACCAGTGGAGTCCAAGTCTGCAGACCCTCTGTCTACATTTCAGGACACAGAGAGCCTCGATCCTCCCACATGAATGCAAGCCGTATTCACTCAACTGCAGTTAAACTCCTTTAGAACAGTTTCTTAGATTTCAAAACTTACTAGGTATGTTTGGTGTGTATCTCAATACAATGATTGCTGAAATTAGCACCACTCAGGAGTGTGCTGTCCACCCTCCTGTCCAGAGTGCAGGCCACTGATGGTGATTACTCACATGTCAGTTACACTTACAGATACACTGTTCCTGGTTTTATTCATAACAATACAGTGAAGTCATCTGAATAAAATGATAATGCTTGATCACCTCAAATTCAGTTTAGTTGCTAATACTTGAATGTATGTTAGTCCTAAATTTTAAGGATAAGTTTCTTTGAAATGTGAAGAAAAATACAAAGGGAAAGTATTTTGAAAATACAGAAATTCAAGTTTGTTTGCATATATTCCACAAATTATGTACCTTTTGATCAACCGGCAAGAAATCTTAGCTAAATGCTTATAAATAAGCATCTCTGTGACTGGCAAGGTAGGATATGTTCTATATTCACATTTCTAAACCTAGGACAATAGGACTTCTTTGGATTACTGTTTAGCTTTCATACTATTTAATTATGTGCACTAATTTACTCTTCAAAGGGTATTAAACATCTAATTTTATGTAGAACATTTCCTAGAGAACATACTAAGTGCATTAGTTTATTAATAAATTGTCATAATGTGACCAAATGGATTTATTTGCTTTTTTCTTTACTAACAAACTAGTGTTACTCAGATCACATTTGAGTTCTCTTTTCAAATTCACTCTGAAATTGATACCACTAATAGCAAAAAATGTAAGTTTGTCTTTTAGTATAATAAAATCATTTGTAACATCACAAAAGCATTCTAGCAAAAAAAAAATCCATTCTAAAAATTATATAAGAAAACTTAATTATCCAAATGCCAGCATGGTTTGGAAATGAGAATTTATTTTGCATTAAATTCCACAGTACAAAAAAAGAGAGAATGTGGTTTTTCTGTATTTGATTAAATAAAAAAACAAAACAGCAAGTACTTTTGGTAGTTGTGAGTTATATAAGGTTTATGCGGAAAGAATAAAGTTTGGGGCTATCGTTAACAATAAAAAATTGCCTTGCCAGCACTTCCCATATACTTTGGGATTCCTAAATTTAATTTCTGATATAGAAAACGTATTTACTGGCATTTTATTACAATTCTCAAGGCAGAAATTGTGTTAAATGGAAATTGTGTGTACTTAAAAACTTAAAAGTTGCAATTAAAAAAAAAAAGGTCCCAGTTGTTCAGATAACTGTATTTTCTTTCTCTGGCTACAATTATGGAATTTATACCATCATTTATTTTATAAATGTTTTATTTAAAGCACTATTTCTTTTGACATTATCGTTTTCATTGTACTTTTTTCCCTGTAAGACCAAACCTCGTAGTGCATTTTACAGTGTTTCTTTCCCTCACAGTGCTGCTAAAGAAATGGCTCTCATTTTGAACTTACAACATGCCAAAGATGACATAGAAATTATATTTATTTTTGTTCTTGTTAAAACTCTGTGAGCAACATTTATCACAATATCATGTTAAATTACTGGCATTCTCTGGGCACTAAATAAAAAGGCTGCAACTTTCTAACATTTTACAGTTTACCTTGCTTGATCATTTATAGATGTAAAACTGTGTGCTTTTATAAACACATACAGCTATTCGCAGGTTTCATTAAAAGCTGTTAAATATTGTTTAGGAGCCAATTGTAGAAGTTTTTCAAGATATTTGTTTATGAATTTGCCTTGATATTTCCTGAACTGTAATATTTCCCACTTTAGTATTATTCTTCTCATGTTTCTATAAGGCAAGGTAATTTGTGAAAATGACGATGAAAACTTACAATATTTGTAGGACTTATCAGGAGAATACATTTCTCTGCAAGTTAGTTGAGGTGACAACCTTTTCTACAGTACAACAAATTAAAACCTTAGTCTCTGGGTATTGGAAAAATTACTTGATACTTGGTATCAAGTAGAATAACAAATTCTTCCCCCCCAAAAGTCATACATTTCTAGGCCATGTTAGGTTGTACCAGCTATGCATACATATATAGAAATGATTTTGTATGAGGTTCAAAATGCTTTTGGACCCCCCTGGCAATCAAAATCTCTGTACCACTTATATTTTTCTAAATTTCTTAAAGGTAGGCAGGATAGACCCTAGGGCAGCTTTGGGAAGTCTGCAATAATGGCTTTCCCATTGGCCACCTCCTTTGCATCTATATTCTGCTTTTGCTTCTTTCATCCCTCCCATCCCTCCAGCCCCTTAGTAAAATATCTGATAACCACATATACATCGTTATACTTTAAGCAGCTTATTCTTCCTAAAATATTACGTTTTTCTGCATTCTCCTTTTAAGCATTAGCTACCAAGATTTAAAAAAAAAAATGTGATTTCTGGTCTGTGCGGCCCTGAAATAATTCAGACTTACCAGGCTAAAGCTTATTTAATCTTCTTAAGTTGATCTGGAGAGTACCTTAAGGAGTAGAATAAGCAGACCACATTTTGTTTCTCCCATGATTCAGAAGCAGACCACATTTTGTTTCTCCCATGATTCCCCAGTGTCCTTCTATTTTCTTGGAGACACTGAAAATGTTAGAAGAGCTCATTTTCAATGGCTTTTCTAAACTGTGCCTATAGCCTTGAGAGGTCTCCACCCTTTAAACCCTGTGCCCTTGGCTACTAGAAGTATCTTCATAGGGACTCCAATCTGTATACACATGGCCAGAGTCGGCCCTGCCCTTCCCCTCCCTCCCCTTACTTTATTTCCTTTCCTTTCTTGCCTCCCTTTCTTCCTTTCTCCCTTCCGTCCTTCCTTTCTCTTTCTTTTATTCCTTCCTTCCTTCCTTTCTTTCATTCTTCTCTCTTTCCTTCTTTTTCCTTTCTTCCATTCATCCTTCCATCCTTCCTTCCTTTCCCCTCCCTTCCTTCCCCTCCCCTACCTTTTATTTATTTCCTTTCTTTCATTACCTTTCTTTATTTCCTCTCCTGAGAATTGGCCAGCATTCTGCAGCAATTCCGGCCACACTCATGCCCCTTTTGACGATGCTTTCCAGCTAGTTGCCTGTTGCGACCTTCCAGGAACTCCAGCCAGGGACTCAGGGCTCTTCCAAGGGCCCCAGCTGAGGGGAGCTTTAAGGGGCCAGAGTGGAGGGAGGGACTCCTGCAGAAGATCACTCTCCCTATTGGTGGCCTGACAGGGCACAAAAGGTGGGTGTAACTTCCAGGGGGCATGCAGCTTTCTTCCACTCTGAGGGTTCCACACAGCTCCAAGTAACACAGTTAATATGTGGGTTGTAAGCAGACTTCTGGGGTTTAGCTTCGGGGATCCCGCTCTGAACGGCAAGGGGTACAGGTCACTGGGGACAGAAGCCTGAGAACCCAACCTAGGTTTTGGGTTAGGGCCTAGGGGTGATGAAGTTCTAGAACATAGGTGAGGTTCAGAGGGTAAGGTCTGGAGCAGATGACCAATTCTTGAGACATCTTTGGTGCAAAATGGTGGTTTATTAAAGCATGGGGACAGGACCCGTGGGCAGAAAGAGCTGCTGCCCTAATATCCTGAGGAGTGGCTTATTATATACACAGGAGTTGGGTAGGTGAGGACAAAGGGGGTGTTCAGAAGGGCTGTCATGGTAAAGAAGACTGTCAGGATACTGGAGGCCTGGTTATTGTCAAGCCAAGGCTGCTTTTCCCTCTAACGAGGCACTAACTTGAAGACAGTTGAGAGTTTCCTGGTTGGAATGTCACATTCCTCCTATCACACATCCTTGTCAATGAGCTTTAGGTTTAGAAGAAATTTAACTTTATTTACATTTCCTTCCCCCTCAGCCCCCTTCAGTTTTATGAAGGGGAGGGCGATGTTAGGGCTTTAGGAACTGAGTTACTTGTCTCTGGAAGTTAGGCTATTGATAAGATAGCTTCTTTGTTGTAAATCACTAGGACATTTGTAAACCAAGGGAGACTCCTGTCCTGCAGGATCGTGATCTCTACAAGTTAACTATTTGTTTTTCTTTTAGGGCAGCCAGGAGTGCCTGAGGGATGTCACACATGTTACTGAGGTGTCGGGGTGAGAGGGGGTGTAAGGCGCCAGCTTTTGCTTTGTTCTCAGCCAGGCTTTTGCTCCCTCATCAGGGGCATGGCAGCACCTATCTGCCCAAACTGAGGTGGGTTCCCTAGGGGGCTGATTTGAGGGCAGGGGTCAGGGAGTGCATCAGACACTCAGATCAGATGGCTGTCAAACAGCCACTGAAACTGGAAGTGGCCTCAGGGGGTATGCAGGGTTCTCCCCCTGAGAGGGTTCTGCGCTGCTCCAAAGGGCAGTTTCCTCCTGGGTGGCAATCGGAGTCCTGTGGTATGCAGCAGAGGTCCCCAGTCTGGTGGGCATGGGGGCCAGGCTTCTGAGGACAGAAGCCTGTATCCCATCCTAGGGTTAGGGTTAGGGCCTAAGGACATGGCAGGCCCAATCTGCCAGCACTTAGTCTCTCTGGGGCTCATGTTCGAGGGGGGGCAGGTGGCATGTCAGAACCAGGGTTCATGGCCTGGGGTGCCACCCAATGTTGGGGTGACCTTAGGGGGGTGCAGGTTTCTCCGGCTCAAAGGGTTGTGTGCAGCTCCAAATGGGACAGTTTCATCCAGGGTGGCAGACAGACTCCTGGCCTGTGGCTCAGAGGTTCCCAATCAGGAGGGCTTGGGGCCAGGACTCTGGGGACAGAAGCCTGATAACCCAGCCTAGGGTTAGAGTTAGGTCCAAGGGGCATGGCAGAGCAGATATGCATGCATTGAGACCAGCACCCCAGAAGGCTGAATGGAGGGAGTGCTTGGCCACTCGTGGGCCTGGCTTTTAGACCACTTTTCAAGCACGGCTCCGACCACCACCACTCAAGACCTCAAGCTAGTTCCTAGAGGATCTGCTGAAAGCCTGGGCAGGCAGAAGGGAGTTGGCTGGGTTTCCAACCAATTCTCACCAGGTTTCTGCCCAAATCAAGATCTATTTGAGGGACATGTGGCTCCTGTAAAGGCCCCACCTGAGGGGAGCTTTCTGAGGGCAGAGATGACAGTAGACTCTGGCTGACCATCACTCTCCATGTTGCTGGCCTGTTGGTGCTCCGAAGGTGGGGATGGCCTCTGGGGAAAGGGGGGTGTCATACAACCGTTTCCGGCTCTCAGTGTTCTGTGCAGCACCAAATGGGACAGTTTCTATGTGGGTGATAAGCAGACCTCTGGGGATTCGCTTTGGGGTCCGCACTCCAAAGGCCAAATGGGACACGCCCTAGAAATAAAAGCCTGAGAACCCAAACTGGGTTTCCACTAAGGGCCTAAGGGCATGCCAGCATCAATCTATAGATACTGAGGTGTTATACACTGTGGGGCTGAGTTGAGCTTCAGAAAATTGGCCAGACCCACCCGGCCAACTCCCTTCCAGCCCCCGGGCATTCAGCGGAGCCCCCTGGGCCTGCCTCGAAGTCCCAAGTGGTCACAATCTTAGCTCTGCAAGAAAGCGCTATAAAACCAGGCACACGCGAGGCCAATTCCTGCCTCTTCAAAACCTTAAGGTGTGCTGGTCTCAATGCAGGCAGATCAAGCCTGCCATGAGCCTAGGCCCTGCCCTAATCCTAGGTTACATAATCAGGCTTCCATCCCAGAGGCCTGACCTCCAAATCCTCCAGATTGGGGACCAGTGAGTCACACCACAGGACTCTCCTTGCCACCCAGAACGAAACTGTGCCTTTTGGAGCTGCGCACAACCCTCACAGCTAGAGAAAGCTGCATGCAGCCCCCAGAGGCCACCCACACCTTCGTCGCCCCAGCAAGCCACCGACATGGAGAGCGACAGTCAGCCAGAGTCCCTCCCACACCTCTGACCTCAGAAAACTCCCCTCAGATGGGACCCTCAGGGAACCACGTGTTCCTGACCCCAGTTCCCCTGTGGTGGCAACACACGCCTAGCCAGAAACAGGTCTGTACAGGGGGCACCAGTGTGGCCCAAATCTTGGCACATCACCTGCCAATTCTCACGAGCTTTTGAAAGGCCTGGACAAACCTCACCCCACCCGAAACTTCTTTACGCCCAAAAGTGTTATCAACCAGCTACTTCTGCTTCTGTAAAAGTGCTTGCTCAACATGCGGGCTAACTAGCTACTTTCGCTTCTGTTCAAATGCTTGCTTAATGCGCGCGTGGGCTCCCAACACCAATCAACCAACACCAGGTATGATATTTTTAACTTGTTTGTACCCCACCCAAAAACTTGGTTGTACCTGCTTATAAAAACCCTGCACTTACTCTGCTCGGGACCTCTCAGCATCACCGGCAATGAGTGCGCGGAGGTCTGGGTTTGAACTCGTAATAAACGACCCTTGCTGCTTGGCTTTGACTTGCGTCTCTGGTGGTCTTTTAAGGTGGGCGTACAACGCATCCGGCATTATATTTGGGGGCTATCCTGGGATACCCCCCTTCAGGACCACCAGACAACCGGTCAACAGGTCGTCGGGAGCCGATCGGTAAGAGAGCCCCCTTTGTCTCTACATTTTGTCTTTCGTGAGTCTTGTTCCTGTGTTCTGTTTTTGCATTCTGTCTTCCCTGCGTTTTGTATCTGGGTTCGAGTCCCAGACTGAGGACTGGCAAATACGCCCTGGCGGACGCGCTATAGGGCTGCCAGTGGGCCGACGAAGACATCCCTCGTTGCCCATCAGGGGTCTCTCAGGGATTGTGGGTTAGAGTCCCACCCCAAAGGGCCCATCAGGGGTCTCTCAGGGATCATGGGTTAGAGTCCTACCCCAAAGGGCCCATCAGGGGTCTCTCAGGGATCGTGGGTTAGAGTCCCACCCCAGGGAGACCATCGGAGGTGTGAACTATGATAAATGCTATCGTGTCTGTAGATGTTCGACCCGTTTGATTCTGAAGAGTACTTGACTGTGTGAATGTGTCTGTACGGCTCCACCGCTTCGGCTACGGAGTCTGAGTGGCCTGCACCCTGTGTCTCGCGGAGCATCATATGGCATAATGGTCATCTACTCCACGGAATAGCCTGGTTCGGGGATTATAGGGATAGACCTTAGCTAAGATGCTCCTAAGATCCTGTGAGGGACACGAGCAGGACAGCATCTGAAAGATCCTCCTCTCCTTGTCTGCAACAACCAGGAGGGGGAGCAGCGGCGCCGCCACCTCCTCCTCCTGGCTAGATGGGAGGGAAACCCAGAAAGGACAAAGTTTTCTTAGATTAATTGATCTGCTGTTAAGAAAATGTAAATGGTTTTCTCTTTGCCTGCCCAGAAAACCCAGTTTCTATGTTTTGTTTTATCAGGTGTTTAACATCCCTAATTATATTTAGGCATGTGTTTTAAAACCTTCTAAGGTTTTAGCAATTGTTGACAAGATTTAGACCAATGATAAACCTTGGGTTAGATTTGGGTAAATGCTGTAGCTACTCTAAAGGTTCAATCAGTACATTTACTAGAGTTCAGTGTTTTCTTAAGAGTCATCACTTGATTTTAACCACATGTATTCTGAGTTTTGTCGTTTGTAATTGTTTTGATTCTCTTGAAAGACGAGTTCCGCCTTAAAGGAAATTCATATGGGAAGAATTTCGGGACAAATACAGGTCTTTGATATGTTAAATCATGGGAACTAAAATGGGTAAAAATTTACAAAAGTAAAAGCTGCATTCGGACTAAATCAGAATTAGTAACATGGGACTAAATGAACTAAAAGATTATAGTGTTGTGTCTCTTAATGTTTTGTCTGGTTCTCCAATGTTTGCTCCTCCAGACTAGGGAAACTTTTTCCTAAGTTATCTGTAACTTATAGAGATGTAAAAGTGCTCATTTGTAAATGAATCAAGGCATTCAACTTTTCTCTCTATCTAAACCCTCTGAAGCCAAAAGGTCTCAGTAAGTATTCTTTCTTCCTTGGCAATCAGTCATTTGCATAAGTTCAATAAGAATCTGTTCTTGTTGTAACAGAACCAGCAGGCAGGACGAGGGGGCGCATCCACACCTCCCCGATTCCACCATTGCGCTACCCCTGAGGGAAACAGGACCCCCTGATGACACTGGTAACCCTAGACTCCAGTATTGGCCTTTTTCCACTATGATCTGTATAATTGGAAAGCTCAAAATGCCCGCTTCTCTAATAACCCCCGAGACTTAATTGCCCTTTTGGACAGTGTAACGTTCACCCATCCGCCCACCTGGGACGACTGTCAGCAACTTCTCCGGATCCTGTTCACCATGGAGGAACGAGAAAGAATCCAGGTGGAAGCCAGAAGGCTGGTCCCAGGAGATGATGGCCAGCCCACTGTCAACCCTAACCTGATTAACGGGGCTTTTCCTCTCACCAGACCCCAACAGGATGGCTGGGACTACAACGCGGCAGAAGGTAGGGGACGACTGCTCATTTATCGCCAGACTCTAATGGCGGGGCTCCGGGCTGCTGCTCACAAGCCCACTAATTTGGCCAAGGTATATGCACTAATGCAAGGTAAGACAGAGAGTCCAGCTCCATTTCTAGAAAGGTTGATGGAAGCCTTTAGACAGTTTACCCCCATGGACTCTGAAGCTCCTGAGAATCAGGCAGCAGTGGTTATGTCCTTTGTGAACCAGGCAGCCCCAGACATTAAGAAAAAATTACAGAAATTAGAGGACTTAGAAGGGAAACAGATCCAGGATCTACTTAGGATTGCCCAGAAGGTTTTTAACAATAGAGAGGCACCGGGAGAAAGGCAGTTAAAGGCCATGGAAAAGATGACTAAAGTCTTGGCGGCAGTAGTACAGCAGGACAGCACCCCCATGCGCAAAGGCGGATCCCCTCCACACCTCTTATGGCGGGACTTAGAGCCGGGGCATAGCCAAGGGGATCTTGACCCAACACCTGGGTCTATGGCGACGGCCAGTAGCTTACCTGTCTAAGAAGCTGGATTCAGTAACAGCGGATGGCCATCGTGCCTCCGGATGATAGCAGCTACTGCCTTGATGGTAAAGGAACTATGAGACAGGAGCTACGGGTTACTACCCCACATGCCATCGAGGGCGTCCTCAAGCAGCCACCTGACCGCTGGCTCAGCAATGCCAGACTCACTCACTATCAGGGACTGTTGCTTAACCCTCTCAGAAGTATTTTCATGCCACCAACCACCCTTAATCCCGTGTCACTTCTGCCCGACCCCAACCTGGGCGCACCGCTCCATGACTGCACCGAGATTTTGGCCCAAATGCATGGAGTGAGAGAAGATTTGAAGGACCAGCCACTGCCGGATGCAGACATCGTGTGGTTTACTGATGGCAGCAGCTTAGTCCATCAAGGACAAAGGTACGCAGGGGCCGCGGTGACATCTGAAACAGAAGTTATTTGGGCGGAGGCATTGCCTCCGGGCACCTCAGCACAGAGGGCTGAGTTAATCGCCCTGACCCAGGCCCTAAAGTTGAGGCAGGACCTCCGGATGACTGTATACACGGACAAACGATATGCCTTTGCCATGGCCCACTTTCATGGAGCAATTTACAGAGAGAGGGGGTTGCTCACCGCGGAAGGGAAAGACATTAAAAACAGGGACGAAATTTTGGCCCTGCTAACAGCCATCTAGGCTCCCAAGAAGCTAGCCATAGTACACTGCCCCGGCCATCAAAAACCAAATGATCCGGTCTCCCAGGGAAACAACTTTGCTGACCAAACTGCTCTCCAGATAGCCCACAGGACCATTCCAGTGTTGCCAATACAGCTGCCCTACCCAGGGCCCCGAGAACTGCCACCTCACCCCGAGTACTCTGAGGAGGACATCACCTGGATGAGTAAACTCAAGTCAAAGATGGTTGGTGGCGGGACTCTAAAGGCAATATCATCCTCCCCGAGGTCTTGGGACAGGCAGTCTTAGAGCGGATTCATCACACGACCCATTTGGGCTCCAGAAGGCTCCAGAACACTTGCCCACATCCCGCTGTGATCGGATCCCGAGAAAGGGGAACCCTGCCGGGGGCCTACTGGGAGATAGATTTTACAGAGGTAAAGCCTGGAAAATACGGCTATTAAGTATTTACTGGTGTTTGTAGATACCTTTTCAGGTTGGACTGAGGCTTTCCCAACCAAGCATGAAACAGCGCAGGTTGTAGCAAAGAAACTACTCGAGGGTATCCTGCCCAGGTATGGCTTTCCTGTTATGATGGGATCAGATAATGAGCCAGCCTTCATTTCTAAGGTAAGTCAGGGCCTGGCTTCCGTACTTGGGTTTAATTGGAAATTACATTGTGCATATAGACCCCAGAGCTCAGGACGGGTAGAGAGGATGAATATAACCTTAAAAGAGACCCTTGCTAAATTGACCATGGAGACTGGCGCTAACTGGGTGGCTCTACTCCCCTACACTCTGTATCAGCCCTGCAGTGGGTCCACAAAAGAATTTGGCCTAAACTGAAGGATTTATACGAGACAGGTCCACCGCCCATATCCCACCAACACCGCCCGGGGGATTGGGTCCTCGTCAAGTGACACCGGCCTGAGACTCTCAAGCCCAGGTGGAAAGGACCTTACCAGATCATCCTGATCACCCCCACAGCTGTTAAAGTGGACAACATAGCCGCCTGGATCCACCATGCTCATGTCAAACCAGTCGACACCCTGTCAGATCTCATCGGGAAACCTGACCAGGACGTCTGTTGGACAGTGGACCGCAGTAAGGACAATACTCTAAAACTAACCCTGCACCGAAAACCTGACCCCCACTTTCCCAATAATTAATATGAAACTCTCTCTCTCGGTCCTGATGCTTACATTCCTACCATGGTGCGGGACCTCCACTCCTCACATGCCACTTAACCTAACATGGATAGTCTATAATGTGGTTAACGGAGAGATTCTAAACTCTACCAGTAAAGCTGCTCCCCGGGGGACATGGTTTCCCTCCTTAACCTTTGACTTAGCTAAACTCCTCCACCTAACCTGGGATGAAAACTTCATAAGTAAACATCACTTTTACGTCTTTCTCAGCCATACATCAGTGAGAGCATGGAAATGTAGGGGAGCCCCTAATTTTTATTGCTCGTCATGGAACTGTGTCTCTACAGGGCACATTTGGTGGAACCCACCTGATAAAAACGACCTCATAACAGCCAAAAGACACCCCCACCCGCCTAACCCAACTAGTTCAGTATGCCTTTCAAGTCCTAAACTATACTAATCCTAGTGCCACAGAGTCCTGCTGGTTGTTATGAAACATCACCCCCCCCCCTTTTATGAGGGCTTGGCCACTGCTGGAAGTTATAATAGCTCCAGTTCACCTTCTGTGTGTTGTTGGTCTAACTCCAGCCATGGCCTAACTATAACGGCCATAAGCGGACAAGGGACTTGTATAGAACAGGTCCCACCGGAACATTCCCACATCTGCAACCAGACTATAGCCATAAATGACACAGAAAAATATCTAATACCACCCCAAAATACCTGGTGGGCTGTGCCTCTGGACTTACCCCATGCATCCATCTGTCAGCACTGAACCGAACTAAAGACTATTGTGTTCTGGTGCATCTTGTACCTCACTTAATCTACCACCCCATGAGGACGTGATTTCATACTGGGAGGGAGGACCACACAGGGTTAAGAGAGAACCCGTAAGCTTGACTCTTGCACTGATTCTGGGGCTAGGGAACTGCCGGGGTAGCCACCGGAACCTCAGCCTTAATCGCATAACACCACCACCATCAGGGCCTGCGAGAAGCCATAGATGCAGATATACAGGAACTAGAATTATCCATCTCAAAGTTGCAAGAGTCAATCAGCTCGTTAGCTAAAGTAGTCCTACAAAACAGACGGGGGTTAGATCTCCTACTCCTCCAACAGGGGGGCCTTTGTGCTGCCCTTAAGGAGGAATGTTGTTTCTATGTTGATCACTCAGGAGTAGTCAAAGATTCTATGGCTAAGGTGAGAGAAGGGTTGGCAAAGTGGAAAAAGGAGCGAGAGGCAACACAGGGCTTATTCCAGTCCTGGTTTGCCTCGTCCCCTTGGCTAATGACCTTAATCTTTTCCTTGCTGGGACCCATCTGTATCTTACTCCTCCTGTTAACTTTTGGACCATGCATTTTAAACCGCCTGGTAACTTTTGTCAATCAACGCCTCCAGACAGTGCAAACTCTGGTCTTAAGACAGCAATACCAGCCCCTAGACTTATACGACAATGACTGCACTCATGACCACGGAGGATCCAAGATTGGCTCCTCATGTACTTGAGAGAGGGGGAAATGAAAGGCCTGGACAAACCTCACCCCACCCGAAACTTCTTTACGCCCGAAAGTGTTATCATCAGATACTTCTGCTTCTGTAAAAGTGCTTGCTCAACATGCGGGCTAACTAGCTACTTTCGCTTCTGTTCAAATGCTTGCTTAGTGCGTGCGTGGGCTCCCAACACCAATCAACCAACACCAGGTATGATTTTTTTAACTTGTTTGTACCCCACCCAAAAACTTGTTTGTACCTGCTTATAAAAACCCTGCACTTACTCTGCTCGGGACCTCTCAGCATCACCGGCAATGAGTGCGTGGAGGTCCGGGTTTGAACTTGTAATAAACGACCCTTGCTGTTTGGCTTTGACTTGCATCTCTGGTGGTCTTTTAAGGTGGGCGTACAACGCATCTGGCATTACACTTTGTTCCCGAATAGAGATGGATTTGGGCAGAAAGCTCCTGAGAATTGGCCGGAAACATCGGCAAAGCCTATCCGGCTGCGCGGACACTCAGCGGAGCCCCCTGGGACTGGTTCAAGGTCCCGCGTGGTCATGGTCCGACCCCACAAGAAAGCAATCTCAAAGCCAGGCACACGCGTAGCCAAACCCTCCCCTTTCTCAGACTTCCAATGTGTCGGTCTCAATTCAGGCAGATCAAGACTGACAGGCCCCTAGGCCCCGCCCTAAGCCTAGGTTGCATTATCAGGCTTCCTTACCCAGAGTTCTGGCCCCCAAGCCCTCCAGACTAGAAAGCCCTGAGTCACAGGCCAGGACTCTGCCTGCCATCCAGGAGGAACCTGTGCCTTTTGGAGCTGCTCAGAAACACAGGAGTGGGAGAAAGAGGCGAGGCCCACCACCACCTCCCCGAGATGCCCCCATCTTCTACCTGCCAACCGGCCCACAGCACTGACAGTGATGCTCTGCTCGGGTCCCTTCTTCTCTGTGCTCAGAAAACTCCCCTCAACTCGGGCCCTCCCTGAGCAACCTGTTCCAGACACCAGTTCCCCAATGGTTCCAACACACACCTAGCCAGCAAGGGCTCTCGACAGGGGGCGCCAGTGTGGTCCGAATCATGGCGCATCACCAGCCAATTCGCAGCAGCATGGTGCCCCAATCAAGATGGATTGGGGCACCAAGCTCGTGATTATTGGCTGGAACTCCCCACCAAATCGCGTCCAGGTGCCCGGACTTTCAGCGGAGCCCCTTGGGCCTGGCTCGAGGTCCCACGTGGTACCGGTCTGAACGGCACAAGAACGCAATCTCAAAGCCAGGCACACGCGTGGCCAAACCCTCCCTCTTCTCAGCTCTCCGGTGTGCCGGTCTCAGTGCAGGCTCATCAGCCTGCCAGTCCCCTAGGCTCTGCCCTAAGCCTAGGTTGCATTATCAGGCTTCCTTCCCCAGAGGCCTGGCCCACAAACCCTCTAGCCTGGGGAGCCCTGAGTCAAATGCCAGGACTCTGCTTGCCATCCAGGAAGAGCCTGTGCCTTTTGGAGCTGCCCGGAAACCTGGGACCGGGAGAAAGAGGCGTGGCCCGCCCCCACCTCCCCAAGGCCACCTCCATCTTCTTTGTCCCACGAGGCCCACAGCATGGACAGTGACGCTCCTGCGGGGTCCCTCCCTCATCTCTGTCCTCAGAAAGCTCCCCTCAACTGGGGCCTTCACGGGAGCCGCATGGCCCTCGCAGGGGTTCCTGGAGGTTGACAACATGCACCTAGCCAGTATGCGCTCTCCCCAGGAGATGCGAGTGTGGCCCGAATTGCTGCACTTCGCTGGCCAAATCTCACCAGCTCTCTGCCCAAATCCATCTCCATTTGGGCAGAAGGCTTGTGAGAATTGGCCCGAAACCACCGGCCAACACCCATCCATCTGCGCGGGCTTTCAAGGGAGCCCCCTGGAGTGGCTTGAGGTCCCGCGGGTTCACGGTCGGAGCCCTGCGTGAAAGCAGGGTACAAGCCAGGCACACGCATGTCCAAACCTGTTCTCTACTCAGCCTTCTGGCTTGCCATGCTCAGCTCAGGCGGATCCGCTCTGCCATGCCCCTTGGCCCGAACCCTAACCCTGGTTTGGGATATCAGTCTTCCGGGCACAGAGCCTTGGCTCCCAAATCCTCCAGACTGGGGACCTCGGAAACACACGCCAGGACTGCGCTTGACACCCAAGAAGAAACCCTCTCCTGTTTGGAGCTGTGCGTCACCCTCAGATTGGGAGATACCTTCATGCCCCCAAAAGGTCACCCCCACATTTGGCAGCACCCCTGGCCAGGAGGCTGTGGCCCAATGGACCACCTGCACCCCGCCCTCCAATCGGGCCCCCAGGGAGATTGCCTCAGCGCTGGCAGAATGGGCCTGCCATCCACCTAGTTCCTAACACTAAATCTAGGATGGGAAACAGGCTCTGATCCCCAGAAGACTGTTCCCCAAGCCTTCAGGACTGGGGACATGTCAGCTACGCCCCCGGACTCCACTTGCCCCACAGGAGGACATGGTGCCTTTTGGGCCTGGGGAGAAATCTCAGGGCAGGGGAAATCTGCATACCCCCTGAGACCACCCCTCAGGTTCAGGGGATTCTTGGCAACCACCAAGGTGTCTGAGGCACTCCCTGACTCCCGCACTCAACTCAGCCCCCCAGGGAGCAAGCCTCAGTACCAGCAAATCGATGGTGTCATGGCCCTAGACCCCAACGCGAAACTCAGGCTAGGATCTCAGCCTTCTGTCCCCAGGGGCCTGATGCCGGAGCTCTGCCCAGTGTGGACCCTGAAGCCCAACTCCACAGGTATTCTTGCCAACCACGTGGAAACTGTGCCATTGGGAGCTGCACAGAGCCCTCAGACCGGAAGAAAGCTACATGGAGCCCCCAGAGGCCACCCCCACCTTGGTCACCCCAGCATGCCACCGACACGGAGAGTGAAGTTCAGCCTGAGTCCCTCTCACATCTCTGGCCCTCCTAAATCTCCCCTCAGCTGGGGTCGTCACGGAGCCACGTGTCCCTGACACCAGTTCCCAGATGGTTGCAACACACAGGTATCCAGAAAGGTCTCTTGACAGAAGGCGCCGCTGTGTCCTGAATCTTGGCCCGTCGCCAGCAAATTCTCAGGAGCATTGTGCCCCTATCGAGATCCATTTGGGCCCAAAGCTCATGAGAATTGGCCGGAACACCCCGGCCAGCTTGCGTCCAGCTGCGTGGACTCTCAGAGGAGCCCCTGGGCCTGACTAGAGGTCCGCCGTGGGCTGGATCAGAACCCAACAAGAAAGTGATCTTGAAGCCACGCCCAGGCGAGGCCAAACCCTCCCTGTCCTCAGCCTTCCAGTGTGCCGGTCTCATTGCAGGCTGATCAAGTCCACCAGGCCCCTAGGCCCTTCCCTAAGCCTAGGTCGCCTTTTCATGTTTACTTCCCCAGAGGCCTGGCCCACAAACCCTCCAGCCGGGGGAGCCCTGAGACCCACGCCAGGACTCTGCTTCCCATCCAGGGGGAACCTGTGGCTTTTGGAGCTGCGCGGAAACCTGGGACTGGGAGAAAGAGGCGTGGCCCGCCCCCACCTCCCCAAGGCCACCTCCATCTTCTTCCACCCACCAGGCCCAGAGCAGGGACAGTGACGCTCCTGCAGGGTCCCTCCCTCATCTCTGCCCTCAGAAAGCTCCGCTCAACTGGGGCTTTCCAGGGAGGTGCTTGGCCCTCGAAGGGGTTCCTGGAAGGTGGCAGGCAACATGCACCTAGCCAGAAATCACTCTCCCCAGGGGACACGCGTGTGGCCTGAATCGCTGCACATCGCGGGCGCATTCTCACCAGCTTTCTGCCCAAATCCATCTCCGTTTGGGCAGAAGGCCAGTGAGGATTGGCTGGAAAGTCTTGGCCAACTGCATTCTGGCTGGGCGGGCTATTAGCGGAGCTCCCTCGGAGTGGCCTGAGATCCCGCGGGGGTGGTGTTCTGCGCCCTGCGAGAAAGCAGTGTACAAGCTAGGCACATGCCTGTCCAAACCCGCCCTCTACCCAGCCTTCTGGCTTGCCGTGCTCAGCGCGGGTCGATCCAGTCTACCATGTCCCTTGACCCTGAACCCTAACCCTGGTTTGGGACATCAGGTTCCCAGCACAGAGCCTTGGGCCCCTCACGCTAAGCACTGGGGACCTCAGAAACACACACCAGGACTGCACATGCCACCCAGGAGGAAACCCTCTCCTGTTTGGAGCTGCACGTCTCCCTCAGACCAGGAGATTCCTTCTTGCCCCCACAAGGTCACCCCCGCATTGGGCGGCACCCTAGGCATGAACCTGTGGTCTGATGGGCCGCCTGTTCCCTGACCACCCCTTAGGCCCCCAGGGAGACTGCCTGCGCGCTGGCAGATTGGGCCTGCCGGGCCTCTAGTCCCTAACCCCAAGCTTAAGATGGGATCCAGACTTCCGTCCCCAGAAGCCTGGCCCGGCCCTCACTCTGGGGACCTCTAGGCTACACCCCAGGACTCCTCTTGCCACCCAGGGGGAAGTGATGCCATTGGGAGCTTCGCATTACCCTCAGCCCGTGAGAATCTTTCTTGAACCCGGAAGGCCTCGGCCACCTTGGGGGGCACCCCTGGATACAAAGCCGGTGTCCGATGGCCTGCCTGGCCCCCGACCTCCACTGCAGGCCTCAGGGTGATTGCCTCAGCGCTGGCAGATTGAGCCCGCCATGCTCCAAAGCCCTAACCCTAAATCTAGGATGGGATACATGCTTCCATCCCCAGAAGCCTGTTCCCCAAGCCCTCAGGACTGGGGAACTGTTAGCTACACTCCAGGATGCCACTTTCTCCCCAGAAGGAAATGGTGCCTTTTGGGCCTGTGCAGAAGCCTTGGAGCGGGAGAAATCTCATGGCACCTGCGGCTACCCCCTCAGGTTCAGTGGCCTGTTGGCTACCATCAAGGTGTCTGAGGCACTGCCTAACCGCAGCACTCAACTCAGCTCTCCCGGGAGCGTGCCTAAGCACTGGCTGCTCGGTACTAACGTGTCCCTAGGCCCAAACCGGAAACCCAGGCTGGGTCCTCAGGCTTCTGACCCAGGGGACTGATGTCTGAGCTCTGTCAAGTGTGGGCCCCGAATCCCAAATCCAGAGGTCTTCTTGCCAGCCACATGGAAACTGTGCCATTTGGAACTGCGCAGATCCCTCCGAGTGGGAGAAAGCTGCATGCATGCAGAAAGCTGCCGCCCCCAGAGGCCACTCCCACCTTGGTAGCCCCAGTATGCCACTGCCACGGAGTGTGACGGTCAGCCCAAGTCCCTCCCACATCTCTGCCCTCAGAAAGGTCCCCTTAGCTGGGGCCCTCACGGAGTCACGTGTTCCGAACCCCAGTTCTCCGATAGTCGCAGCACACACCTAGCCAGAAAGAGCTCTTGACAGGGGCCACCAGTGTGGCCCGAATCATGGGGCTTCACCAGCAAATTTCACGAGCTTTGTGCCCTGATCGAGATTGATTTTGACACAAAGCGCCTGAGAATTGGCTGGAACCCACCGGCCAGCTCCCTCTGGCTGGGCGGCCTTTCAGTGGAGCCCCCTGGAAGTGGCCTGAGGTCCTGCAGGGTTGTGGTCGGAGCCCTGGGAGTAAGCAGTGTACAAGCCAGGCACACGCGTACCCAAACCCGCCCTCTACTCAGCCTTCTGGCTTGCCATCCCCAGCGCAGGCAGATCCGCTCTGCCATGCTCCTTGGCCTGAACCCTAACCGTGGTTTGGTTTATCAGCTTTCTGGGCACAGAGCCTTGGCCCCCAAACCCTCTGGACTGGGGACCTCTGAAACACACACCAGGACTGCGCCTGCCACACAGGAGGAAACTCTCTCGTGTTTGCAGCTGCATGTCTCCTTCAGACCGGGAGATACCTTCATGCCCCCACAGGGTCACCTGCACATGGGCGGCATCCCTGGGCATGGATCCGGGAACTAATGGGCTGCCTGCCCCCCGACCTCAACACAGGCCTCCAGGGAGACTGCCTCTGCACTGGCAGATTGGGCCTGCCGTGCTCCTAGGCCCTAACCCGAACCCTAGGATGGGATACAGGTTTCTGTCCTCAGAAACCTGGCCACCATGCTCTCCCTCTGGGGACCTAGAGGCTACACCCCAGGACTCGCTTGCCACCCAGGGGGAAGTGGTGCCGTTGGGAGCTTCACGTAACACTCAGCCTGAGAGAAACCTTCATGAACCCACAGGGTCACTCCCACATTGTGTGGCACTTGTGGCCTTGAAACCGGGGTCCGATAGGTCGCTTGGCCCTCGGCCTCGACTCCGGCCCCCAGGGAGATGGCCGCAGCGCTGGCAGATTGGGCCTGCCATGCTCCAAGGCCATAACCCCAAATCTAGGATGGGATACAGGCTTCCATCCCCAGAAGCCTGGTCCTCAAGCCCTCAGGACTGGGGATGGGTTAGCTAAACCCCATGACTCCCCTTGCCCCCCAGGAGGAAATAGTGCCTTTTGGGCCTGCGCAGACGCCTCGGAGCGGGAGAAATCTGCATGCCACCTGAGGCCACCCCTTCAGGTTCAGCGGCCTCTTGGTGTCTGAGGCACTGCCTGACCCCCACCCTCATCTCAGCCCCTCAGGGAGCATGCTCAGTACCAGCAGATCAGTGATGCCATGGCCCCAGGCCTGAACCCGAAACCCAGGCTGGGTTCTCAGCCTTCTGTCCCCAGGACCCTGACGCCCAAGCTCTGCCGAGTGTGGACCCCGAAGCCCAACCCCACAGGTCTACTTGCCAGCCACATGGAAACTGTGCCATTTGGCACTGTGCAGAACCCTCAGAGTGGGAGAAAGCTGCATGCAGCCCCCAGAGGCTGCCCCCACCTATGTCAACCCAGCATGCCACCGACATGGAGAGTGACTTTCGGCCCAAGTCCCTCCCACATCTCTGCCCTCAGAAAGCTCCCCTCAGCTGGGGCCCTCCTGGAGCCACGTGTTCCAGACCCCAGTTCCCAAATGGTTGCAACACACACCTAGCCAGCAAGGGCTCTCAACAGGGGATGCCATTGTAGCCGAATCATGGCGCCCCGCTGTCCAATTCGCAGGAGCATCAAGATCAATTGGGGCACAAAGCTCGTGAATATTGGACGGAACCCCCTGCCAACTCGCATCCAGGTGCCTGGACTTTCAGCAGAGCCCCTTGGCCTGGCTCAAGGTCTCGCTTGCTCATGGTCCAAATCGCACAAGAAAGCAATGTCAAAGCCAGGCACACACGTGGCCAAACCCTCCTGTTCTCATCTTTCTGTTGTGCGGGTCTCAATGCAGGCCGATCAACCCTGCCAGTCCCCTAGGCCCTGCCCTAAGCCTAGGTTGCATTATCAGGCTTCCTTCCCCAGAGGCCTGGCCCACAAACCTTCCAGCCTGGGAAGCCCTAAGTCACACGCCAGGACTCTGCTTGCCATCCAGGAAGAATGTGTGCCTTTTGGAGCTGCGCAGAAACTGGGGACCAGAGAAAGAGGCGTTTCCCGCCCCCACCTCTCCGAGGCCACCTCCATCTTCTCCATCCCACCAGGCCCACAGCTCGGACTGTGAGGCTCCTGTGGGGTCCCTCCCTCATCTCTGCCCTCAGAAAGCTCCCCTCATCTGGGGCCCTCACGGGAGCTGCATGGCCCTTGAAGGGGTTCCTGGAGGGTGGCAGGCAACATGCACCTAGCCAGAAAGCACTCTCCCCAGGGGATGCGCGTGTGGCCCAAATCACTGCACATCGCCAGCCAATTCTCACTAGCTTTCTGCTCAAATCCATCTCCATTTGGGCAGAAAGCTGGTGAGAATTGGCCCGAAACCCCGGGAAATACCCATCCGGCTGCGCAGGCTTTCAGAGGAGCCCCACGAAGTGGCCTGAGGTCCCGCGGAGTCCCTGTAGGTACCCTGCGAGAAAGCAGTGTACAAGCCAGGCACACGCGTACCCAAACCCGCTGTCTACTCAGCCTTCTGGCTGGCCATGCTCAACGCAGGCAGATCCACTCTGCCATGCCTCTTGGCCCGAACCCTAACCCTGGTTTGGGATATCAGTCTTCCGGGCACAGAGCCTTGGCCCCCAAATCCTCCGGACTGGGGACCTCTGAAACACACGCCAGGACTGCGCTTGACACCCAGGAGGAAACCCTCCTGTTTGGAGCTGCACATCACCCTCAGATCGGGAGATAGTTTCATGCCCCAACAAGGTCACCCCCACCTTGGGCGGCACTCCTGGCCAGGAAGCTGGGGCCCAATGGACCATCTTCGCCCTGCCCTCTAATCGGGCCCCCAGGGAGATTGCCTCAGCGCTGGCAGATTGGGCCTGCCATGCACCTAGTCCCTAACCCTAAATCTAGGGTGGGACACTGTTCCTCAAGTCCTCAGGACTGGGGATGTGTCAGCTACACCCCCGGACTCCGTTTGCCCCCCAGGAGGAAATGGTGCCTTTTGGGCCTGCGCAGAAGTCTGGAAGCGGGAGAAATCTGCATACCCCCTGAGGCCACCCCCTCAGGTTCAGGGGACTCTTGGCAACCACCAATGTGTCTGTGGCACTGCCTGACCCCTCCCTCAATTCAGTCCCCCAGGGAGCAAGCCTCAGTACTGGCAGATTGGTGCTGCCATGGCCCTTGGCCCCAACCCGAAACCCAGGCTGGGATCTCAGGCTTCTGTCCCCAGGAGCCTGACGCCCGAACTCTGCCGTGTGTGGACCCCGAAGCCCAACCCCTGAAGTCTTCTTGCCAGCGACATCGAAACTGTGCCATCTGGAGCTGTACAGAACCCTCAGAGCGGGAGAAAGCTGCATGCTGCCCCCAGAGGCCACTCCCACCTTGGTCGCCCCAGCATGCCACCTACACGGAGAGTGCCGGTCAGCCCGAGTCCCTCCCACATCTCTGCCCTCAGAAAGCTCCCCTTAGCTGGGGCCCTTACGGAGTCACGTGTTCCAGACCCCAGTTCTCAGATGATTGCAAAACACACCTAGCCAGAAAGGGCTCTCGAAAGGGGGCGCCAGTGTAGCATGAATCATGGGGCATCGCGGGCGAATTCTCACGGGCTTTGCGCCCCGATCGAGATTGATTAAGACACAAAGCACCTGAGAATTGGCTGGAACCCACCGGCCAGCTCCCTCTGGCTGGGTGGCCTTTCAGTGGAGCCCCCTGGAAGTGGCCTGAGGTCCCACGGGGTCACAGTCGGAGCCCTGCGAGTAAGCAGTGTACAAGCCAGGTGCACACGTTCCCAAACCCACCCTCTACTCAGCCTCCTGGCTTGCCATGCTCAGTGCAGGAAGATCGCCTCTGCCATGCCCCTTGGCCTGAACCTTAACCCTGGTTTGGGATATCAGCTTTCTGCCCACAGAGACTTGGCCCCCAAATTCTCCGGACTGGGGACCTCTGAAACACACACCAGGACTGTGCCTGCCACCCAGGAGGAAACCCTCTCGTGTTTGGAGCTGCGCGTCTCCCTCAGACCAGGATATACTTTCATGCCCCCACAAGGTCACCCCTACAATGGGCGGCACCGCTGGGCATGACCCCGTGGTCTGATGGGCACCTGCCTCCCTATCTCCACTTTGGCTTCCAGAGAGGCTGCCTCCGCACTGGCAGTTTGGGCCTGCCATGCTCTTCGTCCTTAATCTGAACCCTAGGATGGAATATAGGCTTCCGTCCCCAGAAGCCTGGCTCCCAAGCCGTCACTCTGGGGACCTCTAGGCTACACCGCAGAACTCTGCAAGCAACCCAGGGGGAAATGGTTCCATTTTCAACGGCCTCTTTGCATCCACCAAGGTGTCTGAGGCACTGTCTGACCACCGCCCTCAACTTTGCCCCCCAGGGAGTTTGCCTCAGTCCCGGCAGATCGGTGCTGTCATGGCCCTAGGCCCGAACCTGAAACCCAGGCTGGGTTCTCAGGCCTCTATCCCTAGGGGCCTGACGCCCGAGATCTGTCGAGTGTGGGCCCCAAAGCCCAACCCCAGAGGTCGTCTTGTCAGCCACATGGAAACTGTGCCATTTGGAGCTGCGCAGAACCCTCAGAGCCAGAGAAAGCTGTACGCTGCTTCTAGAGGCCACCCCCACCTTCATTGCTCCAGCAAGCCCCCAACATGGAGAGTGACGGTCAGCCAGAGTCTCTCCCACATCTCTGCCCTCAGAAAGATCCCTTTAGCTGGGGCCTTCACGGAGCCATGTGTTCCTGACCCCAGTTCTCCAATGGTCGCAACACACACCTAGCCAGAAAGGGCTCTCCACAGGGGATGCCAGTGTGGACCAAATCATGGCAAGTGCCCCGATCCAGATCAATTTGGGCACAAAGCTCGTGAAAAATTGGCCGGAACCCCCTTGCCAACTCGCGTCCCACTGCAGGGACTTTCATCGGAGCCCCCTGGGCCTGGCTCGAGGTCCCGCATGGGCCCGGTCTGAACCGCAGTAGAAAGCGATCTCAAACCCAGGCACACGCGTGGCCAAACCCTCTCTCTTCTCAGCCTTCTGGTGTGCCAGTTTCAGCGTAGGCCCATCAAGCCTGCCATGCCCCTAGGCCCTTTCCAAAGCCTAGGTTGCCTTTTAACGTTTCCTGCCCCATAGGCCTGGCTCACAAACCCTCCAGCCGGGGGAGCCCTGAGTCACACGCCAGGACTCTGCTTGCCATCCAGGAGGAACCTGTGCCTTTTGTAGCTGCGTTGAAACCTCGCTGTGAGAAAGAGGTGTAGCCCTCCCCCACTTGCCTGAGACCACCTCCACCGTCTTCGTCCCACCAGGCCCAGAGCACGGACCTTGACGCTCCTCCGGGGTCCCTCCCTCATCTCTGCCCTCAGAAAGCTTCCACAACTGGGGCCCTAACGGGAGCCGCCTAGCCCTCAAAGGGGTCCTGGAGGGTGACAATATGCACCTAGCTAGAAAGCGCTCTCCCCAGGGGCAACAACTGTGGCCTGAATCGCTGCACATTGCCGGCCAATTCTCACCAGCATTCTGCAAAATCCATCTTGATTTCAGCAGAAGTCTGGTCAGAATTGGCCGGAATCCCCCAGTGAACTCCCTTCCGGCTCACAGGCTTTCAGCAGAGCCCCCTGGAAGTGGCCTGAGGTCCCGCGGGGTCGTGGTTGGAGCCCTGTGAGTAAGCAGTGTACAAGCCAGGCACACGCATGTCCAAACCTGCCCTCTACTCAACCTTTTTTCTTGCCATGCTCAACGCAGGCAGATCTGCTCTGCTATGCCCCTTGGCCCGAACCCTAACCCTCGTTTGGGATATCAGCCTTCTGTGCACAGAGCCTTGGCCCCCAAACCCTCCGGACTAGGGACCTCTGAAACACGCCAGGACTGCGCCTTCCTCCCAGTAGGAAACCCTCTCCTGTTTGGAGCTGCATGTCACCCTCAGACTGGGAGATACCTTCATGCCCCCACAAGGTCACTGTCACATTGGGCGGCACCCCTGGGCATGAACCCAGGGCCCCCTGACCTCCCCTGTGGCTCCCAGGGATACTGAATCCGTGCTGGCAGATTGGGCCCGCCGTGCCTGTCGTGTACCTAGGCCCTATCTCGAGCCCTAGGATGGGATACAGGCTTCCGTTCCCAGAAGCCTGGCCCCCAAGCCCTCACTCTGGGGACCTCTAGGCTACACCCCAGGACTCTGCTTGCCACCCAGTGGGAAGTGGTACCATTGGGAGCTTCGTGTAACCCTCATCCCGGGAGAAACCTTCATGAACCCACAAGGTCACGCCCACCTTGGGCGGCAGCCCTGGCCACGAAGCCGGGGACAGATGGGCCTCCTGTCCCCGCCCTCCACTCCGGCCCCCAGGGAGATTGCCTCAGCGGTGGCAGATTGGGCCTGCCATGCTCCTAGGCACTAACCCTAAATCTAGGATGGTATACAGGCTTCCATCCCCAGAAGCCTGGTCCCCAAGTCCTCAGGATGGGTACAGGTCAGCTACAACCCAGGACTGTGCTTGCCCGCCAGGAGGAAACAGAGCCTTTTAGGCCTGTGCAGAAGCTTTGGAACAGGAGAAATCTTCATACACCCTGCGGCCACCCCCTCAGCTTCAGCGGCCTCTTGGCAACTACCAAGGTATCTGAGGCACTGCCAGAACCCCTGCCCTCATCTCAGCCCCCAAGGCTACGGCCTCACTGCTGGCATATCAGTGCTGCTATGGCCCTAGGCCCGAACCCGAAACCCAGGCTGGGTTCTTAGGCTTCTGTCCCCAGGGCCTTATGCACGAGCTCTGCCGAGTGTGGACCCCGAAGCCCAACCCCAGAGGTCTTCTTGCCAGCCACATGGAAACTGTGCCATTTGGAGTTGCACAGAACCCTCAGAGCGGGAAAAAGCTGCATGCTGCTACCAGAGGCCACCTCCACCTTTGTAGACCCCCATGCCACCGACACGAAGAGTGTTGTCAGCCCGAGTCTCTCCCACATCTCTGCCCTCAGAAAGCTCCCCTCAGGTGGGACCCTCACAGAGCCACGTGTTCCAGATCCCAGTTCCCCGGAGGTCTGAACACACTCCTGGCCAGAAAGGGGTCTCGACAGGGGGCGCCGGTGAACCCTGAATCATGGCGCATCGCTGGCCAATATGCTCTAGCTTATGGCCCAATCAAGATCGATTGGGTCACAAAACTCCTGAGAATTGGTCGGAACACCCCGCCAATTGCGTCCAGCTGCTCGGACTTTCAGCAGAGCCTTCTGGGCCTGGCTCGAGGTCCCGCGTGGTCCCGGTCCGAATGGCACAAGAAAGCGATCTCAAAGCCAGGCACTCGCAGGGCCAAACCTTCCCTCTTCTCAGCCTTCTGGAGTGCCAGTCTCAGTGCAGGCCCATCATGCCTTCCAGACCCCTAGGCCCTGCCCTAAGGCTAGGTTGCATTATCAGGATTCCTTCCCCAGAGGCCAGGCCCACAAACTCTCCAGCCTGGGGAGCCCTGAGTCACATGCCAGGACTCTGCTTGCCATCCAGGAGGATGCTGTGCCTTTTGGAGCTGTGCGATAACCTGGGACTGGGAGATAGAGGCGTGGCCCGCTGCCACCTCCCTGAGGCCACCTGCATCTCTTTGTCCCACCAGGGCCACAGCCTGGATCGTGATGCTCCTCCAGGGTCCCTCCCTCATCTCTGTCCTCAGAAAGCTCCCCTCAAATGGGGCCCTCAAGGAGCCACTTGTCCTGGACCCCAGTTCCCGGATGGTTGCAACACATACCTAGCCAGAAAGGGCTCTCGACAGGGGGCGCCAGTGTGGCTTGATTCTTGGCGCATCAAGGGCCAATTCTCACCATCTTTCTGCCCAAATTGATCTGGCCTTGAGCAGAAAGCTCGTGAGCATTGGCAGCACGCCCAGTCCAACTCCTTTCTGGCTGTGCGGGCTTTCAGCGGTACCCCCTGAAAATGGCCTGAGGTCCTACATGGTCGTCGTCCAAGCCCTGGGAGAAACCATTCTACAAGCCGGGCACCCGCTTGGCAAGACCCTCCCTCAACTCAGCCTTCTCCGTTGCTATGCTCAGTGCAGGCAGATGAGCCTTGCCCTGCTTCTTGGCCCGAACCCTAACCCTAGTTTAGGATGTCAGTCTTCTGTCCACAGTGGCCTGACCCCCAAACCCTTGGGACTGGGGACCTCTGAAACACACACCAGAACTGCACCTGCCACCCAGGAGGAAACCCTCTCCAGTTTGGAGCGTCGCATAACCTTCAGACCCGGAGATACCTTCATGCCCCCACCAGGTCACCTCCATATTGGGCTACACTCCGGCCAGGAATCCGTGGTCCGATGGGCCTCCTGCTCCCCGCCCTCAACACTGGCCCCCTGGGAGACTGCCTCAGCCCTGGCAGATTGGGCCTGCCATTCTCCTGTGCTCTATCACTTACCCTAGGTTGGGATACAGGCTTCAGTCCCCAGAAGCATGGCACCCAAGCTCTCAGGACTGGGGAACTCTCAGCTACACCCCAGGGCTCTGCTTGCCACCCAGGAGTAAATGGTGCTGATGAAGTTCTGAAATATAGGGAGTTTGGTCAGGTGAGGTCCGGAGCCAATGACCAAGAAAGAATTCTTGAGTTATCTTTGGTACAAAATGTGGTTTATTAAAGCTCAGGGACAGGACCCATGGGCAGGAAGAGCTGCTGCCCTGGATTGTGAGGAATGGCAGGATATGTAACATGTTGGGGGAAGATGAGAAAAAGGGAGCTTTCCAGGGAGCTTTCATATGCTAAAGAGGGACTACAAGGTGCTGGGATAGGGGAGGTCTTATGGCCTGATCAAGGTTGACGTTCCCTTTTAGCAAGCCATTAACATCAAGATAGTTGGAAGATTCCTAAGGAATGTCACATTTGTCCCACCCACAAGTGATGGGGGTGAGGGAGAGATTGGGAGGTGTCAGCCTTTTGCTTGGGGTGGGAAGGATTGCGAGGTGTCAGCCTTTTGCTTTGTCCTCAGCCAGGCTTCTGCTCCCTCATCATTCCCCCCTGAACAATTTTGACCCTTAAATCTTTAAGGTAGTTGAAGGTGGAAGGTCTCATCTTCTGTAACATCTTCCTGCTGAATAGGGTCCTAGAGTTGTCCCTATCTACTCAGGATAGCATTGATCAGTTGAGAAATGTGTAGGGGGAGTTACAAAAGACAGAGGCAGCTGAATCCAGCGCTGACAGTGAAGAAGTGTCTCTATGCGTGGTAAGGATCATCTGTTGTCGTGAAGTCATTGCAGCAATGGAGCCTCGGCACCAAGTAGAGAAATTTTAAACAAGGCAACACATTAAGATTAAGGTTATAAGAATGAGAAACCAGAAAAGGAGATTTTTAATTGTTGACCATAGTCCTCCTTTAAACCAGGAGCTTAACCAATCACTGAAAGAGAGAGAAGGATTCTGTAGAGCCTCAATCTGGGTATTCATATCTTTTATTAGTCCTGTGACATTTTTGTGGTATTCTGGGATATACACACAGCATTCTGCTTTGATAATTGTGCATGTGCCACCTTGTGCTGCTGTCAGGACATCTAAGGCCATCCTATTTTGTAGGACCGCCTTGTGCATCTGTGAGACTTCGATATTAAGTAAGGAGATGCTATTTAGTGAATCATTGAGTGCCTTTGCTGTATATTTATTAAGGGCTTCTACATGCCAAATGACATTCTCTAGTCCCACAGATGGAACAAAAATGGATGTTAAGTGATCATTCCATTTAAAAACAGATCGTGTCCATTTTTGCTTTAAATTGCGGAGATTAGCTGGAGTGGTGATGGTTTTAGTAATGTGCCCATGAATCCAGGCAAATTCTGAAGTACAACGACCTATCCACCCTGGAGGAAGCCAGGGCCACAGGTTAGTTCCACATATCCAGTGGGTTCCGTTTGGAGCTGACCATCTAATGCCAGGTCGCCTTACCCAACAAGTAGCAAACCAGTCAGTAGCCTGGAGTACTATTATTTGGGAACACATTTCTAATGATAGCCATCTTAGATGTCATGTGTTATTTGCCCAAGTATCATATGTATGATTTCTTTGTTCCCAGCATAAAACTGCCTTTTGACTGAGCTGTCCAATAGTGAGTGTGAGCCACAAATATGTATCCCAGATTTGATATATGCCATCCTCAGTATAGTGATAAGGAGAGGTTTGTAACTTAGACCCTAGTTGGTGGGTATTAATTTGTGAGCTTGTAAGGTCAGTTAGGACTTTAACAGTTTGAGAGTGTGAAAAAGTTTGGTTATGTCCTGGTGAACTCCATGTTTTACTGATCATGGGCCAGGAAGAAACATCTTTTTTTTTTTTTTAAAGATTTTATTTATTTATCAGAGAGAGAAAGCAGAGAGAGCGAGCACAGGCAGACAGAATGGCAGGCAGAGGCAGAGGGAGAAGCAGGCTCCCTGCCGAGCAAGGAGCCTGATATGGGACTTGATCCCAGGACGCTGGGATCATGACCTGAGCCGAAGGCAGCTGCTTAACCAACTGAGCCACCCAGGAGTCCCCAAGGAAGAAACATCTTGATTAGTGATAGATTTATCACAGTACATTCTGTCTCCATATATTATATCTGAATTATAATCTTGCAGAGAATGCCAATCAGTGCCCTGTAAAGGGGAAACCCACCAGGGTAACCCGGATGTACTTGACATAGGCAAAATTCCAAAATCAATCAAACAATCTGTTTGATTTTGAAATTCAGCATAATGCTGTGCCCACTGTAGAAAGGAATTGTCAGTTAAGATAGGTGAAAGGAAGATAAAGAGAATGTATACAACCTTCACTTTTGTTTGAAGAGAAGTTTGAGATCTTCTATGGGCTTACAGGAGTAAGAAGGCACGTTAATTTGCTCACTGGGTTCCTTTTACTGCTTTTTTAGCTGTATGGTCTGATAAATTGTTTCCTTTAGATTCTAAGATTATATACTTTTGATGTCCTTTGATGTGAACCAGCGTTACCTCCTTGGACAGGTGTACAGCCTCAAGAAGTGTTATGATCTCAGGCCCATATTTGATTGGGGAGTTATGGATTGACAGCAATCCCCTTTCCTTCCAAATAGCTCCATGGGCATGTAGTACCAGGAAGGCATATTTGGAGTCAGTATTAATGTTTATTTGTTAGGCTTTGGCAATTGCAAAGTGCTAGTGATCAATATGGCATACCTAGCCTTTTTTTATTCCTTTCATGAAAACTATTGTCATCAGAAAACCAATTGTCATTTGTATTTTTAATAGAGGCATCTTAAATCTGGCCAGCTAGAGTAAGCAAGATCAATAATCTCTGAACAGTTTTGCTCTATAGAGAAAGAAGTACAATGGTCAGGTTCAGGCATGTGGGTAACTAGGCTTAAAGTTTGACAAGTTTTAAGCATTATTTCTGGTAAGTGTAGCCCAGTATTTAAGTTGGCTCCCATCATCCATTGGTGGCATTTGCTTTCTAAGACATTTTGGATCTGATGTTAAATAGTTACAGTCAGGGACTGTCCCATAGTGAACTTTGAGGCTCTTTTTATGAGGAGGGGTAGTCTATGCTTAGCTAAAGCATTTGTTTGCAGTTGTACCTCAACAGAGGTGGCTTCTGGGATAAAGGGATGAAACCATTAAAAGCCCTTTGAGTGGTCCAGCTGTAACAATACCCTGATTACAGAGGATCACTGGCAAGTGGGAGAAAACTTTTCAAGAGATAAGGGGAGTCCCACATGCATCATTCAATCCAATCGTAAAGAAAGTGGGATCATCCATTATCTCCACAAGTCCATAGTTAATCCTATGGAGCGCAGTATGCTGGCTTTAAGCAATTCCATTATTCCAGCCACACATAAGGTGATAGTTAAGTTATACAACTGTTGGGGAATCAATCCTATTTTTCTAGTTGTTTAAATATTTAACTTATGTGCCCAATGGGTTCTGTTATTATCCCTACAGAATATTAGGCAAGATCGTCTAAATGAGCTATTGTGCAATTTCTCTGAAGTTTACCTCAAGTTGTCTAGTTTAGGTAAACAAACATTTAAAGACAACAAAATCTAGAACTTAACATCCACAAAGGTGTGTTACTGAAACATAATTTTTCTCTCTAAAATAACCCTCATTTCCAGAGATAGTCAAATCAGGGCTAATTTATTTGAAAAACAAGTCCAGTTTAAACAGATTTGGCCTAATTATTTACATAAGGTCAGCAAGAACAGTGAGTGATCATATAGATCTTTTAGAATCTGCTTTGCTGGAACTCCTTATAAGGAATCTCTAGGTTGAACTTTTAGTAGACTCTCTAGGCCAGAAACCAAGCCACATATTCGCCATCAGACATGCCTGCAATATCTGTCAAATTGGGTGAATTCCTCTTCCTGATATCCCCAAAATATCCTGAGGTTCCTGCACCTGCCAGGAAGTGACATTCTTTACTCACTTGGTGAGGCTGCTGGGAACTCTGTAAGCAAGGTATCAGGCTAACAGTTCCAAGGGGCTTTATATCTCCAGGTTTCATAAAGTCAACCTTCGTTCCTTAAAGCTGTCTGGTCATATCTGAGTCTATGCATGTCTTTCTCAAATATGACATTCCAGTCAAAGGCTTGGTAAAATAACCCATGTTTCCAATGGTGTCCTGTTACAAGGAGAGCAGATTCTTATTGAACTTATGCAAATGGCTGATTGCCATAGAGGAAAGAATACTTACTGAGACCTTTTGAGTTTTAGTGGATTCAGATAGAGAGAAAAGTTGAATGCTTTGATTTGTTTACAAATAAATATTTATACATTTCTGTAAGTCACAGACATCTTAAGAAAAAAGCTTCTTAGTCTGGAAGAGCAAACATTAGAGAGTCAGCAATGTTTAAAATAACAGATGCAACACTATAATATTTTAGTTCATTTAGTCCCGTGTTACTAATTCTGGTTTAGTTTGAATGAAGCTTTAGTTAGTTCTGGAAATTTCAGTTTTAGGATTTTCAAGTATATCAAATATCTGTATTTGTCCTGAAAGTCCTTTATATGAATCTCCTTTAAGATAAAACTCATTTTACAAGAGAATTAAAACAATTATAAATGAAAAAAAAAAAAGCCCTCAGAATGGATATGGTTAGAGCTGATGAGACAAGAGTTTTACAATTTAGCTGGCAAGGAAATCAGGTTATTTCTGTGACACATAGCATTTCAATAATTACAATATCAAGTTATGATCTATCAAACCATTAAAACTTTAGGAAATTCATAGAATGTCTAGAATAGTTACAGACTTTACCCAAATGTAACCCAAGGTTTATCATTTGTTTAGCAGTACTTCCTGAGTAACTTAACATACCAAGGGAAAGAGATGTCATTTACAACTTAAATCTTGTTGACAATTGCTAAAATCTTAGAAAGTTTTAAAGCACATGCCTAAATACAATTAAGGATGTTAAACACCTGATACAGGAGAAATGTGGAAAATTGTTTTTCTGGACAGGCAAAGAGGAAACAACAGTTTATGTTTCCTTCTTAACAGCAGATCAATTAACCTAAGAAAACTTTGTCCTTTTTGAACATAGAGAAAGCAGACTTTCTATACCAGTGTTTTTTTTTTTTTAATTCACTTCAATCCTAGTCCGTCCTGACCATACCTAAAATTCCATTCCAAAGATTTCCCTTCACAAACCTTCTACAAGTTTCCTTTGCATTCAGGCTTTGTCCCAAGCCATTTCCTTCCAAACAACCATCTCATTAAGGACAAAATTAACTTTTATCTTTAACAAAATGCATTTCCATTCCTTATCTTTCTTCCGTATCTACTTTTACACATTCAGAGTTGTTTCCCTTATTTCCATCAGTCTTAGTTACACTTAGCAGAATTTTGTATTCTTAGAAACACCTAATCTCTAGTGAAGACTAAATATAAACCAATTGTGAACTGTTACAACAGAATTCTTTAGATGGCAAAATTATGAATCAGTTAAGTGCAAAACATGTTTACCAACAAATTTAAATATTCTTAGTTTCTTTGCAGTAAGAAGTCAAAAGCACAAACCTACATCCAGTACTCAATGTTTTAGGACTTTATCCTATTTGAAAAAACCTAGATATCCAACAAATTTAATTTTATTTGATAACCAAGCAAAACATTAAACTTTCAGGTTACCAAAGACTTTGAAAGCTATCTCAGCAATTACCCATTAAAACTTTGAAACAGACAATTAACCATCAGTTTAGTCATCTCTTTGCTAAGAGATGTTAACAAATAACACGAGCTTATTTGACCTTCAGTAAACTTTGAATGAAGTTTCACGTTTACTGCTGATAACTTAAAAAACATGTCTATCTTAATTAAACCAACAAACTTGACTTACCTCAAATACTGATTTACATTACACCTGGGCCCACTCCACTTTGAATGTTTACCTGAGACAGGGGTGGGAAGATCTGGAGTGGAGGGTGTTAGGTCCAGGGGGTGTTCTTCTTGCTCCTTGACAGTGAAGAGAGAAGGAGCCATGGTGCAGGAAGCACCAAGGATGGTCTAGAGGCCAGTTATGCAGGCTGCACCCAAGTTGGTGCAGAAATAGAAGGGGGAGACAGAAGAACAAAGTGCTGCCAAAAGGCAGAGAAGGGATTCCTGATTTTAGAGCTCATCAGCCCCAACAGAGGAGCAGACACCATGTTTTCCCACCAACAAGGGGGGAGGGGCTAAGCAGTCCACGTTGGGCCAGAGAAGACAGGGAATTTCCCTGAAACAAAGGGAGTTTCAGCAGCTGCTTGGGAATATTCCTTAAAGTGTCCGTCTCGAGTTAGACTAACCCCAGCTGGCTCCAGTTATAACCATTAACACTGGAAATGCATGATGAAGAAGCCCCCACATCTATTAGGAGGAACAGAAAAAGAGAAAGTCAGAGTCCCCTTTGCTAGGGGTGGCCCAGCAACCTGGGTTTACTAGAAGGCTTATTTACCAATTATCATCCAATATGTCAGGAGAGAGTTTACTAGCTGACTCATTCGGGCAAACACATTCTGCAAAAGGCCCTTAGATCAGGGTCCTGGTGTAGAGCAATGAAGGTATCCTAGGTGCATTTGCACTGTTTCCTGCAGAGGAGATCTAACTTATAGATCCCACTGAGGCCACGCAGTGTTACAGGAGCTCAGTCCTTTCCTAAGTTTTGCAATCCAAATTATTTCCAGTGGGTTAAAAGGCACCCCAAAGTTGAGTCGTTGGGAACTGAAGAACCCTACTTAGGCCATGCTCCCAGAAAAGTAATGAAGGTCCATTACCAAATCCCCCCTGATGCCTGGGTGGTGTCCCACGCAGGATATGTCAGAGGTTCCCATGTGTCAAAAGCGACCAGAGGCATCCCTCAAGACATCGCTATTGATCACGATCCTGCCTTACCCGGGAAGGCATTCATGTCATAAAAGGCCCTGGAGGGGTGCCGGCACCCCTACACTTCCCCATAGCATCCTAGGCTGATGATGGGTGCCTGGTGAATGGACCAATATTGTGCCGTGTCATGCCATCTTCTGTCCTGAAGACTGCATACTGTTTTGCCATTTTAACCCATGGAAATACTAGAAAAGTTTGGCAAGGGAAAATTACCCTATTTTGTAGCATTGATTAATTTGTAGAAGACACTGACAAGAAACAGTAAAGACTGAAATCCATCATGGTCTATGCAACATTCCAACCCATGTGGTCCTTACAGCCAACTTCCCCAGGAAACGGTCCCTGGTTATGTTTTAATTCAATCGGGTACTAATTTCGGCTGGCTCCCAATGGAGGTCCCATGGCCACAAGTGGCTAGATCAGGGATGCGGAGGGGATCACATTAGATCAATCAGGAGGAAACCTCACATGGGAGTCTTAAGATCGGCAGCTGTCCTGGTGACATAGGTGGCTGTCCGTACCCAAGAGAGAAAACATTATATAAGAACAGGAATAAAAAGAGGGCTTCAAGTTTCTGGGTCTTATTACCATTCTGGCCATGGTACTAACTTCCAGCCAAAAGGCAGACGTTCTCCTCCCTGCAGAGTAGCCATGGGCTAGAGGATTACAGCCTGAGCGATCGACATGCAAGTTTTCCAATATGACCATACTCCTTGAAAAGCCCTGAAATGAGAGTAAAGGAAGAAGAGAGAAAGTACTCAATAATTTTGCACTGAAGCTCAGAGTCCAAATGTAAAGACTCACAGCCCCACTGAAGACGACAAATGAAGAGGTTCTGGAATATAGGTGAGGTTCGGTGGGGTGAGGTCAGAGCCAATGACCAAGAAAGAATTCTTAAGATATCTTTGGTGAAAAATGGTAGTTTGGACCTGTGGGCAGGAAGAGCTGCTGCCCCGGGTTGTGAAGAATGGCAGGTTATGTACCATGTGGTTGGGGAAAAGTGAGGGAAAGAGGGCTTTCCAGGGATCTTTCATATGCTAAAGAGGGCCTACAAGGATCTGGGATACTGGAGGTCTTGTGGCTTGATCAAGGTTGACTTTCCCTTTCAGCAAGCCATTAACATCAAGATAGTTGGCAGATTCCTAAAGAATGTCACATGTGTCCCACCCAGAAGTGGTAGGGTTGAGGAGGAGATTGCGAGTTGTCAGCCTTTTGCTTTGTCCTCAGCCAGCCTTCTGCTCCCTCATCAGTGCCTTTGGAGGTGCGCATAACCCTCATAGAGGAAGAAAACTAAATGCTCCCCAAAGGTCAACCCCATATGGGGGGGGACCCCTTGCAATGAACCCAGTGTCCAATGGGCCGCCTACCCCCACCCTCCACACCAGCCTCCAGGGAGACTACCTCAGTGCTGGCAGATTGGGTCTGCCATGTTCCTAGGCCCTAACCCTAACCCTAGGATAGGATACAGGCTTCCATCCCCAGAGGCCAGGCCCTTAAACCCTCAGGACTGGGGACATCTTGGCTACACCCCAGGGCTCCACTTGCCACCCAGGGGGAAATGGTGCCATTTGGAGCTTTGAGTAACCTTCAGACTGGGAGAAACCTTCATGACCCCACAAGGTCACCCCTACATTGGGTGGCACCCCTGGCCATGAACCTGAGGTCCGATGGGCCACCTGGCCCCTGTCATCAACTGTGGCCCCCAGGAGGACTATGTCAGAACTGGAAGATTTGGCCAGCCTTGCTCCTAGGCCCTAAACCTAACCCTAGGATGGGATACAGGCTTCCATCCCCAGAAGCCTGGTCCCCAAGCCCTCACGAATGTGGACCTCTCAGCTACACCCCAGGATTCTGCTTGCCACCCAGGAGGAAATGATGCCTTTTGGGCCTGCGCAGAAGCCTCAGAGTGGGAGAAGTCTGCATACCCCCTGAGGCCAACCCCTCAGGTCCGGGAGCCTCTTGGCAACCACCAAGGTGTTTGAGGCACTGCCTAACCCCTGCCCTCAACTCAGCCTTCCAGGGAGCACATCTCAGTATTGGCAGATTGGTGGTGCCATGGCCCTAGGCCCGAACCCGAAACCCAGGCTGGGTTCTCAGGCTTCTGTCCCCAGGGGCCTGATGCCCGAGCTCTGCCGTGTGTGGGCCCTGAAGCCCAACCCCAGAGATCTTCTTGCCAGCCACATGGAAAATGTGCCATTTGGAGCTGCACAGAACCCTCAGAGCAGGAGAAAGCTCCATGCCGCCCAGAGGCCACCCCCACCTTCATCGCCCCAGCATGCCACTGACACAAAGAGTGACGGTCAGATGGAGCCCCTTCCACATCTCTGCCCTCAGAAAGCTCCCCTCTGCTGGGGCCCTCATGGAGCCAAGTGTCCCGACCCCAGTTCCACGATGGTCGAAACACACACCTAGCCAGAAAGGGCTCTCAACAGGGGGCGCCAGTGTGTCCCGAATCTTGGCGTTTCCCCGGCCAATTCTCACGAGCTTTGTTCCCAATCGAGGTTGATTGGGCACAAAGCTCATGAGAATTGGCCGAAGCCCCCCACCAACGCGGGTCCAGCTGCGCAGACTTTCAGCGTTGCCCCTGGGGCCTGGCTTGAGGTCCTGAGTGGTCCCAGTCCAAGCTGCACAAGAAAGCGATCTCAAAGCCAGGCACATGGGGGGCCAAACCCTCCCTCTTCTCAGCCTTCTGGTGTGTGGTTCTCAATGCAGGCAGATCAAGCCTGCCGGTCCCCTAGGCCCTGCCCTAAGCCTAGGTTGCATTATCAGGCTTCCTTCCCCATAAGACTGGCTTCAAAGCCCTCCAGACTGCGGACAACTGAGTCACACCCCAGGACTCTGCTTGCCACCCAGGAGGAAACTGTGCCTTTTGGAGTGGCATGGAAACCTAAGAGTGGGAGAAAGAGGGGTGCCCTGGCCCCTGGCCACCTCCATCTTCTTCCCCCACAAGGCCAGCAAAATGGACAGTGATGTTCCGCTGGGGTCCCTTCCTCATCTCTGCCCTCAGAAAGCTCCCCTCAGCTGGGGCCTTCACGGGAACTGCATGTCCATCAAAGGGGTTCCTGACTGTCACAATATGTGCCTAGCCAGACAGAGCTCTTCCATGGGGGTGCGAGTGTGGCCCGAATCACTGCACATCACCAGCCAATTCTCACCAGCTCTTTGCCCAAATCGATCTTGATTTGGGCAGAAAGCTGGTGAGAATTGGCTGGAACCTCCCGGCCAACTGCCTTCTGGTTGTGCGGGCTTTCAGTGGAGCCTCCTGGAACTGGCCTGAGGTCCCACGTGGTCACAGTCCAAGCCCTGCAAGAAAGCAGTGTACAAGCCAGGCACATGCATGTCCAATCCCTCCTTCTACTCAGCCTTCTGTCTTGTTGTTCTCAGAGCAGGCAGATCTGCACTGCCATGAACCTTGGCCTGAACCCTAAGCCTGATTTGGGATATCAGCCTTCTGTCCAAGGAGGCCTGGCCCCCAACCCCTATGGACTAGGGACCTCTGAAACACATGCCAGGACTATGCCTGCCACCCAGGAGGAAACCCTCCCATTTGGAGCTGCATGGAACCCTCAGACCGGGAGAACACTGCATACCCCTCTAAGTCCAACTCCAGTTTCAGTTGCTCCTTTGTGACAACCTCTTTTTCTGAGCCACATCCTGACCCCTATTCTCAACTCTGGCCCCCTCGAGCCCATATTTGTACCAGCAGATCGGAATTGCTATGCCCTTCAGCCCTTAGCTTAGCCTTAGTTTGTTTGTACAGGCTTCCATCTTAAAGTCCTAGCCCTCTGGTTTCCCAGATTGAATTCCCCTCAGTGACACCCCCAGACTCTGCTCAACACTCGGGAGGAAAATGTGCTGTGTGGAGCTGCGCAGAGCCCTCAGAAGGGCAGAAACTTCATGCCCCCCAACACTAACCCAAATATATATTTATAACTTTTTGCTTTGGTTTTGGTTGCCATTTTGATATGTAGAGTCTTAAAAAAAAAAAAAAAAGGAACAAATGGATTACCCTGCTTTTTCTACCAGGCAAGATTATTCTCTCCACTCCTCCTTTCCTTTGGTTTTCTTTTGGTTTTGTTCACATTTCTGTTGTGCTTTCCATCAGCTCTTTTTTTGTCTATTGTATATTTTGCTTGGATCATGTTTGATATTTTGGCATCTGCTCACCCATCTTTCTCTGAGCAAAATGATTAGAAGTAGGAAGTCACAAAAAAAGAAGGAAGAAGAGGCAATATTCTCTGACACAGAGTTAATCCAAATAGATAGAAATAAGATGTCAGAGATGGAATTTACAACAAGAATTATAAACTTCATAGCTTGGATTGAAAAACTTAAATGACAACAGAGAATCTCTAAAAGCAGAAATGACACCAATTATGCTGAACTTCAAAATGCTCTAACTGAGATGCAGTGGAAATTGGATGTTCTAATAGCAATGGTGAATGAGGTGGAAGAGAGAATACATGATCTAGAAGGCAAGCTGATGGAAAGGAAGGAAGTTGAGGAAAAGAGAGAATTACAAATTTGAGCCCATGAAGAAAGGCTTTAAGAATTTAATGATGTCCTGAAAAGAAAAAAAAAATAGGTCCATATTATTGGTGTGCCTGAGGGAGAAAGGAGAGAGAGAGGGAACCAGAAGGTATATTTCAGCAAATGATAGCTGAAAACTTTCCTTATCTGTGGAAGGAAACAAGCATTCATATCCAACAGGCAAAGAGGACCCCTTCCCAAAATCAACAAAAATAGATCAACACCCTGACATATAGTAGTGAGGTTTGTAAATGTTAGAGTGAAAGAGACCATCCTGACAGAAGCTTGGGACAGGAGGTTCCTTACATAAAGAGGGAAGAGCATCAGAATAATATCAGACCTATCTACAGAAACCTGGATGACCAGGAAGGACTGGCGTGATATATTCATGGTACTAAATGAGAAGAGAATGCAGCCAAGCATTCTTTATCCAGCTAGGCTGTCATTCAAAATAGAAGGAGAGATAAAGAGCTCCCAGGATAGACAGAAACTGAAAGAATATGTGACCACCAATGTAGCTCTGCAAAAAATATTAAGATAGGCCATCAATGGTAACATAGATAAGAAAGAAGCAGTGACAATCTTCAGAAACAGGGACTTTACAGGTCATACAGTGGCACTAAATTCATATCTTTCAATAGTTTCTCTGGTAAATGGGCTGAATGCTTCAATCAAAAGACACAGGGTATCAGATGGATAAAATAGCAAGACCCATCAGGGCACCTGGGTGGCTCAGTGGGTTAAAGCCTCTGCCTTCGGCTTGGCCCAGGACTCTGGGATCAAGCCCCACATCAGGTTCTCTGCTCAGCAGAGATCCTGCTTCCCCCCCTCTCTGCCTGCCTCTCTGCCTACTTGTGATCTCTGTCAAATAAATAAAAAAAAAATAGCAAGACCCATCTATCTGCTGTCTACAAGAGACTCATTTTAGACCTAAAGATACCTCCAGACTGAAATTGAGGGGATATAGAACAATTTACCATGCTAATAGACCTCAAAAGAAAGCTGGAGTAGCAATCCTCATATCCGAAAATTTAGATTTTAATCCAAAGACTGTAGTCAGAGATGTAGAGGTCCACTATATCATATCAAAGGGTCTATCCAACAAGAAGATCTAACAATCATAAATATGTATGCCCTCAACATGATGTAATGCCAATTATATCAACTAATTAATAACCAAAGTAAAAAAAAAACACATTGATAACATATTAGTAGAAGGGGACTTCAATATCCTACTCACACCAATGGACAGATCATCTGAGCTGAAAATCAACAAAGAAACAAAGGCTTTGAATGACACACTGGAGCAGATTTACTTCACAGATATACACAGAACATTCCATCCTAAAACAACGAATACTAATTCTTCTCAAGTGCACATGGAATGTTCTCCAGAATAGATCACATGCTGGGTCACAAGTCAGACCTTGACTGATACCAAAGATTGATATTATTCCCTGCATATTTTCAGACCACAACATTTTGAAACTTGAACTCAATCACAAGAAGAAATTTAGAAGGAACTCAAACACTTGGTGGTTAAAGAGCATCCTGCTAATGAATGACTGTGTCATCCAGGAAATTAAAGAAGAATTTAAACAATTCATGGAAACTTATGAGAATAAAAACAAAGATTCAAAATCTCTGGGATACAGCAAAGGTGGCCCTAATAATGAAGTACATTGAGATACAAGCCTCTCTCAAAAAAAAAAAATTAGAAAAATTCCCAATATACAAGCTAAACATACATCTAAAGGACATAGAGAAAGAACAGCAAATAAAGCCTAAACCAAGCAGGAAAAGAGAAATAATAAAGGTCGGGACAGAAACTAGAAAAATAGTAGAACAGATCAACAAAACAAGAAGCTGGTTCTTTGAAAGAGTAAGATCAACATACCTCCGGCCAGACTTATCCAAAAGAGAAGGGGGTGGGTGCCTGGTTGGCTCAGTCAGTTAAGCATCTGCTTCTGGATCAGGTAATGATCCTGGATCAATCCCTGGGATTAAGCCCCCAACCAGCTCCCTGTTCAGCAGGAAGTCTGCTTCTCCCTCTCCCTCTGGCCCTCCCCCTGCTCACATGCTCTCTCTCCCTAAAATAAATAAATAAAATCTTAAAAAATAAAATAAAATGTTTATAAATATAATTCACAATGAAAGGGTTATTTGGTTTATGAATTATGCTACATTTTTATTATGTAAAGTATGCTTAATATTTCAACATGAGTGTGTGAAACAGCCACTGAAATGAAGTGAAGAGCCTGCTATATTGATAACTCCTCAGGACTTTTTGAAATGGAATAGGATACAAATAAATGCTCTGGACTGTTGGGGATTTCAGAGCCAAGAACAGTGTGTGCAGTTTTGAAAATAAAGTGAGCTTCCTCTGCATATATCTAAGTGGTGATTTTTTGATCAGACGAATCGTATTTTGGTGACATTCTCTGTGATCGTTAAGAATCATTGTACAGTTTTAAAGTTGTACAATCAGTAGTCAATACATTTATTATGAAAATGAATTTGTTACTTTCAAACCATAGCAACATAAAAGGCCTGGGGTTGTTAGGACCCCTAGTGGAGATAGATAAGAGTGCCACTAAGACTAATGAAGAAATTAAAGACTGAGCACTATTTTAAAAATTGAACTGGATGGCATCATGCTAAGTGAAGTAAGTCACAGGAAAAAAACATACTGTATGATAGCACTTCTATGTAGAATCTATAAAACTCCCCCAAATCATGGAAGAATAAATCAGACTTGGGGTTACCAGAAGCAGAGGGTGGAAGGAGAGGATACTAGAAAAAGGTGATCAAAATGTACAAAAGTGCTAGAGAGGTAATGTGCAACTTGATGGCTATAGCTATCACTGTTGTATTGTATATAGGAAGAGTTCTCATCAGAGGGGTAGTTTTTTCCTTTTTTAATTATTTCTTTTCTTTTTTACTGTATCTATTTGAGAAGGTAGGAGGTAGCTGAACCTATTGTGCTAAACATGTCACAATATATGTAATTCGAACCACCTTAAATGTATGCAGTGGTATATGTCAATTATTTTTCAATAAAATTAGAGGAAAATGTACACAATACTGGAAGGAGACCTCACAAATGTGTAACTGTGTTTTGCAAGAGTCAGCACACGTTAGGAATCCTAACAGAAGGGTTTGCTAAGAGGAGGCATTCAAAAGATGAAGGGCCCTAAGAAACTCATGATGATTAAGGCTGTCTCAGTGAAGGAGCAACTGGAATTTCATTTGTTTGTGAATGTTCGAGAACTCTAGTAGAGGCAGCACAAGTTTTGAGAAATTGCCTTATGTAGAGACATTGCTAATTGAATGAAGGCAAAAATCACACACTCTCCATAATTTCCTGGGGGTAAGACTATGCACAACAGACACTATCCAGCTTCCCACAAGTCTAAACCAGGTTGCAGAAAAACGAGTAGGTAGGGCCAATTTGGTCCAACAGGTGAATTTATGCACTGGCAACTGGGGGACATGTGCAAAGAGACCACCAGAAATGACACCTGAAAGTGGAAATTTCTGGGGGCACCTGGGTGGCTCAGTTAAGTGTCTGCTCTGCCTTTGGCTCAGGTTATGATCTTGGGCTCCTGGGATCGAGCCCTACATTGGGCTCCCTGTTCAGCGGGAAGACTGCTTCTCCCTGCCCCACTCCCGCTGCTTGTGTTCCCTCTTTCACTGTATCTTTCTCTGTCAAATAAATAAATAAAATCTTAAAAAAAAGAAAGTGGCACTTTCCTTTATTGTCTTAAATGCAAAACAAACAAACAAACAAACATAAACACCTGTTGGGATTTAGAAAATTGGACTAACAAAAACAGAATAGACAAAAAGGAGACTTATTGATATGTGAACACGTTGTGACAGAGGTGACACCTATATTGCAAGGGAAAAACATTATTTGTCATTTACTGATGTTTGGTTCCCTGGATATCCATATAGAAATAAAAAATAAGTGAATCCTGACTTCTATTTTGCACTTACATAAAAGTCTACCCCAAGTGGATTAACTAAGCATGAATTTATGAACTTACAGGTTGGCAATAAGCTTGTAGAATACATATACCAATAGCTGTTTCAATGTCAACTTCTCTCCTAAGTCTATTATCTGCATCACTTTTAGGACTGTTTTTATTGATTGATTTTTCTCTTAGGACTGTTTTTATTGATTGATTTTTCTCTTCACTGTGGGTTGTATTTTACTACTTCTTTGCATGCCTGGTACTTTTTTTTTTTTAAAGTATAGCTGATACACTAGGTTACATTGATTTCAGTTATACAACTTAGTGATTTGACAAGTTTATACATTTTGCCATGTTCACTACAAGTATAACTATCATCTACCCCATTCATTACATTACTATTAACTGTTGACTATTACTATTGACCGTATTCCCAATGCTGCACCTTTTATTCCAATAACTTATTTATTTCATACCTTGAAGCCTGTATCTCCCTCTCCTTTCACCCATTTTGCCCAACCCTCCACCCCCCTCCACTCTGGCAACTGTTTGTTAGTTCTCTATATGTATAGGTCTGATTCTGCTTTTTGTTTATTCGTTTTTCTTTTTTTCCCCTTAGATTCCATTTATGAGTGGAATCATATGGTGTTTGTCTTTCTCAGTCTGACATATTTCACTTAGTAAAATACCCTCTAGGTTCATCCATGTTTTTTCAAATGGCACGATCACATGCTTTTTTTTTGACTGTATAATATTTTACCATTTTGTGTGTATGTGTACATGTGTGTCACATTTTACTTATCCATTTGTCTATTGGTGAATTCAGGTTTTCTGTTATCTTGGCTATTGTCAAAAATGCTACAAAAACATAGGGGTGCATATCTTTTTTTGAATTAGTGTTTTCAGTTTTTTTGCGTAAATATTCAATAGTAGAATTATTGGATCATATGCTAGATCTATTTATAATTTTTGAAGAAACCTCCATACTGTTTTTCACTGTGGTTGTACCTTATTCATTCTTTTATTTTAACCATTCTAACTGGCACAGGTGATATTTCATGGTGGTTTTTATTTGCATTTCCTTAATAATTAGTAATGATGCACATCTTTCCATGTGTCTGTTGGCCATCTGTATCTTTTATGGGAGAAAATGCCTATTTAGGTCTTCCATCCATTTTCAAATAATTTTACTTGGGGTTTTCCCTTGTTGTTCAGTTGTATACATTATTTATTTATTTTGGATAATAAATGAATATATAATTTACCCATGAATATGTAATTTACAAATATCTTCTCTCATTCAGTACATTGTCTTTTTGTTTTGTTGATGGTTTCCTTTGCTGTGTTGAAGATTTTGATTTTGATGTAGTCCCAATAGTTTATTTTTGGTTTTATTTACCTTGCCTTAGGAGACATACCTAGAAAAATGTTGCTACAGCCAATGTCAGAGTATTTATGGTTTGTGCTCTCTTCTAGGATTTTTATGGTTTCAGGCCTCACATTTAAGTCTTTAATCCATTTTGAGTTTATTTTTTGTATAGTGTTAGAAAGGAGTTCAGTTTCATTCTTTTATATGTAGTTGTCCAGTTTTCCCAGCACTATTTATTGAAAAGACTATCTTTTCTGCATGGTATATTCTTGTCTCCTTCGTCATAGATTAATTGACGTTATAATCATGGGTTTATTTCTGGGGTCCTTATTCTGTTCTATGGATCTATGTGTCTGTTTTTATTAGAGTACCATACTATTTTGATTACAAGAGTTTTGTGGTATATCTTGAAATCTGATAATGTGATACTTCCAGATTTGTTCTTTCTCAGGATTGCTTTGGCTATTCAGGGTCTTCTGTGGTTCCATACAAATTTTAGTATTATTTGCTCTAGCTATGTGAAAACTGCTATTGGTATTTTGAAAAGGATTGCTTTGAAAATGTAGATTACTTGGGTAATATGGACATTTTAACAATATGTATTCTTCCAATCCATTAGCATGGACTATCTTTCCATTTGCATTTCATTTTCAATTTCTTTCATTAGTATTTTATAATTTTCAGAGTACTGATCTTTCACCTTTGGTTAAGTTTATTCTTAGGGATTATATTTTTTGTATAATTATAAATGGCATCATTTTGTTAAATTTCTGTTTCTGCTACTTGATTATTTGTGTATAGAAAAGTTACTGATTTCTGGGTATCAATTTTGTATCCTGCTGGTTTATTGAATTCATTTATTAGTTCCAGTAGTTTTTTGTGAAGTCTTTAGGATTTTCTATGTAGAATATCATGTCATCTGAAAAGAGTGAGAGTTTAACTTCTTCTTTACCAACATGGATGCCTCTTATTTCTTTTTCTTGTCTGCTTGCTTCTACCAGTATGCTGAATAAAGATAGCAAGAGTGGATATCCTTGTCTTGTTTCTAAACTTAGAAGAAAATCTCTGTTTTTCACCATTGAGTATGATGCTAGCTATGGGTTTTTCATATATGGTCTTTATTGAGAAAATTTTTTCTCTCACTCCACTTTGTTGAGAGTTTTTATTGTGAATAGATGCTGAATGTCAATTTTTTTCTCTTCTTTGTAAAAAAGTTTTTTTATTTAAAATCCAGCTATTTAACACACAGTATATTAGCTTCATGTGTACTACAGTGATTCAACACTTCTATACAATATCCAGTGCTCATCACAGCAAATGCACAGCAAATAACCAATTGAACCCACCTCCCCACCCATCTCCCTTCTAGTGACTATCAGTTTGTTCTCTATAGTTAAGAGAGTGTTTCTTGGTTTGGTTCTCTCTCTCGTTTTCCTCTTTGTTTTAATTCTTAAATCCCATATATGAGTGAAATCATATGGTATTTATCTTTCTTTGACAGACTTATTTTGCTTAGCATAATACTCTCTAGCTCCAGTCACATTATTGAAAAAGGCAAGATTGAATTCTTTTTAATGGCTGAGTAATATTCCATTATATATATATAAAATCTCATTTGTTCTTTGGTGTTTTTATATTTTTTAGACTTTATTTAAATTCAAGTTGGTTAACATATAGTGTATTATTAGATTCAGGGCTTAGGATTTATATTAATCAGTTGCAAATAACACTCAATGCTCATTACATCAAATGCCTTCCTTAATGCCCATCACCCAGTTACTCCATTCCCTTGCCCAACCCCCTTCAAGCCACCTTCAGTTTATTCCCTACAGTTAAGAGTTTCTTGTGATTTGCCTCCCTCTCCTTTTTAATCTTATTTTATTTTTCCTTCCCTTCCCTGTGTTTATCAATTCTGTTTCTTAAATTTCACATAAGAGTGAAATCATATGGTATTTGTCTTTCTCTGATTAACTTATATCACTTAGCGTATTACATTGTAGTTCCATCCATGTTGTTGTAAATGACAAGATTTCATTCTTTTTGATGGCTGAGTAATATTCCACTATATATATTTATTTATTATATATAAATTATATATATATATATATATATATATATATATATATATATATGAATGTGTATGCATATACACACACAAATCACATCTTCTTTATCCATTTCTAGTCCATAGACATCAGGGCTCTTTCTATATTTTGACTATTATGGACATTGCTGCTATAAACATGGGTTTGCATGTGCAACTTCAGATCACTATTTTTGTATCCTTTGGGTAAATACCTAGAAGAACACATAATGTAATGAGCACTAGGTATTATATAAGACTGATGAATCACTGACCTCTACCTCTGAAACTATATTCATTGAATTATATATTAATTAATTGAATTCAAATTGTCATCATGCACTGAAATAACGCTCTCAGACACCAATGTGAGCAGTCGTGCAGGGCTGTCTCTGCAAGGGAGAGTAGCAGCAGTTGAATTATGCACATAGCTTTTATTTTGTTTTGTTTTATCAGAAAACCGAGGAAAGCTGTATCACAGCATGGGGAAGAAATACAAAGAGATGGCAATTATCTTGAAGCTGAAAAGCAGGCCTGCACCCTCCCCTACACTCAGGCTTGGAGGGAGGCAGTCAGGGTTAATAAGGGAGGACTAGGATGTTTATGCTAGTAATCGCTGAAGGCAGGAAGGGGAGTGGAGGTTTACTTTCTTTCATGGCTCCTAATCTATGCCCTGCCCCAGGAGATGATGGGATCCTGTTTGTACCAGGCTATTGGGTTCAGTAGCCCAAGAACCAGAATGCTGCTGACATTTCAGCTGCCTCCACAATCACCCTTTAGGGTTTACAATATATTTTCTAAGAATAACTCTACAGGTCCCCCTTTTTGTTTATTGGGATTTGTAGGTGGGCTATTAAAAGGGATGGAGAGGATCTGTGTGCTCACTACAATTGTGTATAGGGTCCTACAGGCAGAACAGCAGTAATTGTTTGCCTTGATGACTATGATGAAAAAGAAAACCATCAAAAATGGTACAGCCATGTAAAACTAAGAGGGGTGATTGAGAAAAACAGTTTCTTGGCTTGAGCCAGGTAGTAATGTCATTTAGAGTATTAATGGCAGCTTGGTGACTTTCTTGTTGGAGTTCCTGTATTAGTAAATCGTGCCATGTCTTACATAAACACCCCAGGAGGTAACTAAAACATTACCCATGATTACCTAGAACTGAAGGAGGACAAAGGGGGGTGGATGGAAGACCTATTAAACTACAACTGTTATAATAGCTCTTTTTTTTTAAAGACTTTATTTATTTATTTGACAGAGAGAAATCACAAGTAAGCAGAGAGGCAGGCAGAGAGAGAGGAAAGGAAGCAGGCTCCCCACTGAGCAGAGAGCTTGATGTGGGACTTGATCCCAGGACCCTGAGATCATGACCTGGGCAGAAGGCAGAGGCTTAACCCACTGAGCCACCCAGGTGCCCCTATAATAGCTTTTTTTTTTCTTTAAGATTTTTATTTATTTATTTGACAGAGAGAGATCACAAGTAGGCAGAGAGGCAGGCAGAGAGAGAGGAAAGGAAGCAGGCTCCCCACTGAGCAGAGAGCTTGATGTGGGACTTGATCCCAGGACCCTGAGATCATGACCTGGGCAGAAGGCAGAGGCTTAACCCACTGAGCCACCCAGGTGCCCCTATAATAGCTTTTTTTTTTTCTTTAAGATTTTTATTTATTTATTTGACAGAGAGAGATCACAAGTAGGCAGAGAGGCAGGCAGAGAGAGAGGAAGGGAAGCAGGCTCCTTGCTGAGCAGAGAGCCCAAAGCGGGACTCGATCCCAGGACCCCAGGATCATGACCTGAGCCAAAGGCAGAGGCTTAACCCACTGAGTCACCCAGGAGCCCCTATAATAGCTTTTTTGACAAAAATCTATCCATAGCCTTTTTAAGATTACTTGTCAATGACAAATACAAAGCTTAAAAATCTTCTACACAAATATTAGTAAAAATAAAAAAGTCATTAGAGCAGGTAAATTTAACTTGTTCCATCTGCTGGAGACACAATTTGAATTCAACTGTTTTTTAAATATATATAAACTAATTTTGTATTGTATCTGATTCATGACAAAATTTTTTGAATAGAAGCTATAAGGTCACTGTGCCTGTGTCTATATTTATATATGTCTATGGCTGTATGTTATATATATGTGATTTTTCTCTACCTCTGAATGGTGTTGCCAAAATTAATTTATATTAAAAGCTTTATTAAATTGGCTTAAGAAAAATAAGTGCTTATCAACTTAAATATTTCTAATCTCTAAGAAATATATTAGAAACTGATCCAGTGATTTTCAAGTGTACTTGATGTAGGATAACTTTCAATAAATAAAAGATAGTTTAGTTTGTTGGTTTAATTAAAACGGCTTCAGAGTTATCAGTGATGTGTCCATGGTCAAAGGAGTGAGACTGATACAAAGCGAAGGTCGAGCAAAGCTTTATTTTGCGCCAAGCATCAAGAATCAAATCGACTGTTCAGGACCATCTCTTACAGAGAGGGCAACCCCTCCCAGCTTTACAGAACAACTTATAAAGGGCAATGGCCATGTGGTTGAGCCTGGCCACGCACAGGTGGCCAATGAGATTGCAACACAAAGAGAAAGCTGCACAGTCATTCTAGGTCACACATGGGTGGCCAATTGAATTACAATTCACCCTATAGTAGATATTTCAATTAGCCTATCATCTTGGTCAGAATTGGTGCCCAAAAGGCAGGGTCCACAGACCTCGGTAGCTAGGGAGACAGTATGCATGCCCCACAGATTGGATGTCTCCACCTGGCCTGACTTGTCCTTGTATTTGGACTCTGTTACCTGGTACTGGTCAACCATATTTCACTAGTTTCCCAGACTTGCTTTTAATTAAGTCCCCTTGGGGGGAGGGCGGCAGGGTCAGTTTAAGTTTTACTGCATAAAGAACAAAATGGCTGTTCAACTGAGATGGAGCCGCTCTGACTACATAGGCCCTTACAATCAGCATTAAACATAAAATAGACACACAATTTATATTCCACCTGAGTTTATTAGTCAAATAAGCTTATTTTATCAGTTACAAAGTTTGTCATGATGACTAGCTATATTAATGTCTTATGACATTTTGATAACTAATAGAAATTTAATTGTTAAGAATCAATAAATTAAATTCAAATGAGGTAAAAGTTTTTTTAAATTTCTTACTTCTTTTCAGTGTAACAGTATTCATTATTTTGGCACCACACCCAATGCTCCATGCAATTCGTGCCCTCTCTAATACCCACCACCTGGTTCCCCCAACCTCCCACTCCCCACCCCTTCAAAATCCTCAGCTTGTATGTCAGAGTCCATGGTCTCTCACGGTTCACCTCCCCTTCCAATTTCCCTCAACTCCTTTCTCCTCTCCATTTCCACTTGTCCTCCATGGTATTTGTTATGCTCCACAAATAAGTGAAACCATATGATAATTGACTCTCTCTGCTTGACTTATTTCACTCAGCATAATCTCTTCCAGTCCAGTCCATGTTGCTACAAAAGTTGGGTATTCATCATTTCTGATGGAAGCATAATACTCCATAGTGTATATGGACCATATCTTCCTTATCCATTTGTCTGTTGAAGGGCATCTTGGTTCTTTCCACAGTTTGGCGACCGTGGCCATTCCTTCTATAAACATTGGGGTGCAGATGGCCCTTCTTTTCACTACATCTGTATCTTTGGAGTAAATACCCAGGAGTGCAATTGCAGGGTCATAGGGAAGTTCTATTTTTAATTTCTTGAGGAATCTCCACACTGTCCTCCAAAGAGGCTGCACCAACTTGCATTCCCACCAACAGTGTCATGGAGTTCCTCTTTCTCCACATCCCCTCCAATACATGTTGTTTCTTGTCTTGCTAATTTTGGCATTCCAACTGGTGTAAGGTGATATCTCATTGTGGTTTTAATTTGAATCTCCCTGATGGCTACTGATGATGAACATTTTTTTTCATGTGTCTGATTTCCATTTGTAAGTCTTCATTGGAGAAGTGTCTGTTCATATCTTCTGCCCATTTTTTGGTATGATTATCTGTTTTGTGTGTGTTGAGTTTGAGGAGTTCTTTATAGATCCTGGATATCAGCCTTTTGTCTATACTGTCATTTGCAAATATCTTCTCCCATTCCTTGGGTTGCCTGTTTCTTTTGTTGACTGTTTCCTTTGCTGTGCAGAAGCTTTTGAGCAGTGTTCTGTAGCTCCTCGAGTACAGATCCTTTACCTCTTTGGTTATGTTTATTCCCAGGTATCTTATGGTTCTTGGTGCTATAGTAAATGGAATCAATTCTCTAATTTCCCTTTCTGTATTTTCATTGTTAGTGTGTAAGAAAGCCACTGATTTCTGTACATTGACTTTGTATCCTGCCACGTTACTGAATTGCTGTATGAGTGCTAGTAGTTTGGGGGTGGTGTCTTTCAGCTTTTCCATATAAAGAATCATGTCATCTGTGAAGAGAGAGAGTTTGACTTCTTCATTGCCAATTTGGATACCTTTTATTTCTCTTTGTTGTCTGATTGCTGTTGCTAGGACTTCTAATACTATGTTGGACAAGATTGGTGAGAGTGGGCATCCTTGTCTTGTTCCTGATCTCAATGGGAAGGCTGAAAGCTTTTTCCCACTGATATTTGCTGTGGATCTTTCATAGATAGATTTGATGAAGTTCAGGAATGTTCCTTATATCCCTATACTCTGAAGTGTTTTAATCAGGAATGGATGCTGGATTTTGTCAAATGCTTTTTCTGCATCCATTGAGAGGACCCTGTGCTTCTTCTCTCTTCTCTTATTGATTTGTTCTATCACATGGATTGATTTGCAAATGTTGAACCATCCTTGTAACCCAGGGATGAATCCCACCTGATCATGGTGGATAATCTTTTTAATGTGCTGCTGGATCTCATTAGTTAGGATCTTGTTGAGAATCAATATCAATCTTAGTGATATTGGTCTGAAATTCTCCTTTTTGGTAGGGTCTTTGCCTGGTTTGGGGATCAGGGTAATGCTGGCTTCATAGAAAGAGTCAGGAAGTTTTCCTTCTGCTTCAATTTTTTGAAACAGCTTCAGGAGAATAGGAGTTATTTCTTCTTTGAAAGTTTGGTAGAATTCCCCAGGGAATCCATCAGGTCCTGGGCTCTTGTTTTTTGGGAGGTTTTTGATCACTGCTTCAATCTTGTTACTATGTTATCAGTCTATTCAGGTTGTCAATGTCTTCCTGGTTCAATTTTGGGAGTTTATAGTTTTCCAGGAATGCATCCATTTCATCTAGGTTGCTTAGCTTATTGGCATATAACTATTGATAATAACTTCTGATGATTGTTTCTACTTCCTTGGTGATCTCTCCCTTTTCATTCATAATTTTTGTTTATTTGGGCTTTCTCTCTTTCCTTTTGGATTAGTGTGGCCAATGGTTTATTGATCTTATTGATTCTTTCAAAAACCAGCTTCTAGTTTCATTGATACGTTCTACTGCATCTCTGGTTTCTACCTCATTGATCTCACCTCTAATCTTGATGATTTCCCTTCTTATGTGTGGAGTTGGTTTGATTTGTTGTTGATTCTCCAGTTCCTTAAGGTGTAGAGAAAGCTGCTGTGTTCTGGATTTTTCAATTTTTTTGAGGGAGGCTTGGATGGCTATGTATTTCTCCCTTAGGACCACCTTTGCTGTATCCCATAGGTTTTGGACTGAAGTGTCTTCATTCTCCTTGGTTTCCATGAATCGTTTAAGTTCTTCTTTGATCTCCTGGTTGATCCAAGCATTCTGAAGCAAGGTGGTCTTTAGCTTCCAGGTGTTTGAGTTCCTTCTGAACTTTTCCTTGTGATTGAGCTCCAGTTTCAAAGTGTTGTGATCTGAGAATATGCAAGGAATAATCTCAGTCTTTTGGTATCAGTTGAGTCCTGATTTGTGACCCAGTATGTGGTCTATTCTGGAGAAGGTTCCATGTGCACTTGAGAAGAATGAGTATTCTGTTGTATTAGGGTGGAATGTTCTGTATATGTCTATGACGTCCATCTGGTCCAATGTTTTATTCAATGCTCTTGTTTTTTTATAGATTTTCTGCTTCAATGATCTATTTCTGAGAGAGGCATGTGAAGATCTCCTACTATTAATGTATTCATATCAATATGACTCTTTATCTTGATTAATAGTTTTCTTATGTAATTGGCTGCTCCTATATTGGGGGCATATATATTTACAATTGTTAGATCATCTTGGTGGATAGTCCCTTTAAGAATTATGTAGTGTCCCTCTGTATCTCTGACTACAGTCTTTAGTTTAAAATCTAATTTATCTGATATAAGAATCACTACCCCGGCCTTCTTTTTTTTTTTTTTTAAGATTTTATTTATTTATTTGACAGACAGAGATCACAAGTAGTTAGAGAGGCAGGCAGAGAGAGAGAGAGAGGAGGAAGCAGGCTCCCTGCTGAGCAGAGAGGCTGATGCAGGACTCAATCCCAGGACCCTGAGATCATGACCTGAGCCGAAGGCAGAGGCTTAACCCACTGAGCCACCCAGGCGCCCCTACCCTGGCCTTCTTTTGAGGCCCATTGGCATGAAAGATGCTTCTCCATCCCTTCACTTCCAGTCTGGGTGTATCTTTAGGTTCAAAATGGGTCTCTTGTAGACAACATATGGATGGGTCCTGCTGTTTTATCTAATCTGCAACCCTGTGTCATTTTATGGGTGCATTTAGGCCATTCACATTGTGTTGGAGGCCATGGCATGGTTGGAGTCGAGGATCAAACCAGGCCCTGACTTGTGTCTCCTTCAAAGTCCAGACACCTTGACAAGGTTAAGGATGGGAAAGTTGAGTAACACTGAGAAAAGGGTCTGTGCTGTGTCTTGCCCTCGCCTACGTGACTTCCCACACACTTCCCCTACAGAAGGGAACACTGTGGCCAGGGTCATGAATTCTTAGTTGGTCCTTGTTGTTCTGTACCTCCCATAACCCACTCCCTGGTTGATTGTCTTGCTAATGGCTTTAGCCAAAACTACCTGGTATCATGAGGTTTGCTTGTAGTTAATGTAAACTTGTTATAGAAACTTGCGATCATCTGACTAGGTACTGATGTATTACTCTTCCTATTGTGGTCTGCCTTATAAATGCTTGTAAGATGTGGAATAAAATTGGCACTGTTGGACATCATCTTCGGTGTCCCTCCTGCCCCCACCTCTTTGTCTCTTAATTTCTTTTCACCATCCTCTTAGCCCTCACGTTTTCCTGGTCGATTTGTCGCGCTGGCCATGACAAGTGGCACCCAAACAGGGACCATGAGACATTTCAAGGTAGTGCGCGGGTACAGATAAGTGTACAAGATTCGGTAAGAGGAGCCCGGGCCCGCAGGTGACAGCAGGAGTAAAATAACATGGGGCAGTCTCATCCTGTGCAACAGGAGGATCTTTTTGTTACAGTATTGCAGGCCCTCTTATAGCAGAAGGGGTCTAGGCATTCAAAGAAGGTTTTACAGCAATTTTTTGGTGTGGTGTCTGATCTTTGTCCTTGGTTCCCTAAAGGAGGAATGGTAAACTTACAAATTTGGCAGAAAGTAGGGCAAGAGATTAAAAATCATTTGAAAATTAGAGGATCATGTGCTTGCCCTGAAGGAACGATGAAAGTTTGGGAAGATATTAGAGAGACTTTAGATCCGCAACATTCTATAGAATTAACCTCTATAGCTTCTCATGATTCTCTTTGTAATTTGGCCATAGATGAATTGGAGAATGAGTATGAGCATCTCGGTACAGGTATTTCTTCTGAGTTAATTGCTGGCTTCACCGATTCTCATTCCGATCCTTTTGATACTCCTGGGGATGGAGTGCCTCTGAATGATGGTAAAGAAGTATTTCTTGCCTCTGCTCCTGTAAACCCCAGCCATTCTGTTTGTCAGCTGGTGTATCCCCACTTTGGAAAGGATTTTGAGTCTATTGGGGTTCAAACAACCTTTATGACACATAGACAAACTCAGACTGATTACCTTAAGATTTCCGCCCCTAAGGACTCAAGTGTAGGATTTCCAATAATGTAGCACCCTCAATCTGGCGTGCCCTAAAGAGATGGGGAGCCTTTGCCTAAAAGTATATTTCCCGTGAGTCCACACTCAATTGTTTATCCAAAACAACTTCCTGAAGGAGCTGAACCCCTAAAAATTACACCGCTACAGCGGACACTTTATCAAGCCCAACAAGCTAGAGAGGATACGTCCGCCTTTTCTGCTTATCCTGTGACACAACTGCCTGATGGCTGAAGGGCTTATAATACTGCAAATTTTAAAATGCTAAAAGAAATTAAGACGGCCACTTCACAATATGGGCCTACTGCTCCATATACCTTGTCTTGACTGGATAGCATAGGTTTAGAAGCTTTGTGCCCTGGAGATTGGAAAGTCATAGCACAGGCATGTCTGTCAGGAGGAGATTATCTATTATGGAAGACAGAGTTCTTTGAAAGGGCTAATGAAATGGTTATATATAACAGGAGAACTAATAGTCCTATATCCTACGAACTGTTAATAGGAGATGGGGCTTATGTTGAGGTACAGATGCAAATTGATTATCCTGAAATTGCCTATCATCACATTTTGCAATGTGCCTTAAAGGCATGGAAGCATCTTCCTTCATCAGGAGTGCGAACTGAGGAATTGTCAAAATTCGGCAGGGCCCAGATGAACCCTATCAGGATTTTGTAGCCCAGCTTTTAAAGGCTGTTGGTAGAATTGTGGTAGATGGAGAAGCTGGAACTATTATTGTGAAACAATTGGCTTTTGAGAATGCTAATTCTGCCTGTCAAGCTGCTATCCGCCCATGGAAGAAAACAGGTACTTTAGAGGATTATATTCGCTTATGTGCAGAGATCAGATCATCCTATATCCAAGGAGTAACTTTAGCAGCTGCAATGAAGGGTATTTCTCCAACAGAAATGCAAAGACGTATGATTACAAAGGAGCAATTACAAAAACGTCTTTGTTTTCAATGCGGACAACCTGGGCATTTTAAGGCCCAATGCCCACAATTGAGAGGAATTTCTTCAGGAACTTCTTCCTCCTTTAATATCGGGAGAAAGTCTGCTCCTAGTTCCGTATGTCCTCGTTGTCACTGAGGATTTCATTGGGCAAGAGACTGTCAATCCCAAAGAGTCAAATCCGGGAACCCTGTTCAGGGAAACTGGAATCGGGGCTCGCTGCAGCCCCAACAAACAATAGCAGCAATGTTTCCTCAGTCACCCCTGTCAGGGCCAATACCGCTGACCTCCCAGGCATCGACAGATTATATCGAGGTACCCCCTCCAGTGCAGGATTAGACTTGGCCCCAGATACCCCTGTTTACATGGAAGCTGGGGAACCATCCAAGGCTATTACCACCGGAACCTGGGGACCATTACCTAAGGGGACTTGGGGTTTATTATTAGGGAGAACTAGTTGGACAATGAAAGGATTATCTGTCCATCCTGGGGTGATGGATGAGGATTACACAGGAGAAATTAAAATTATGGCCACTTTAAAAGAAAGAGTACTTTCGCTACAACCTCGGATTCCTATTGCCCAATGAATTATTATGCCACGGCTGGAAACCAGTAATCCAGTGGTAAAGGGCAAGCGAGGAACCGGAAGCTTTGGGTCTACTGCTGTTTGTTGGGCTCATCTAATTTCTGCGGACAAACATTATTTGACCTTATTTGTTCAGGGTCGAGCCTTTTCAGGATTGGTGGACACTGGAGCAGATGTTTCAGTAATCGCCTCCCGGCACTGGCCTAAAAACTGGCCTCTTGTAGATTCTGATACTTCTATTAGAGGTGTAGGACAAACCTATGCTCCTAAGCTAAGTGCTAATTTTTTAAAATGGTCCACTGCTGAGGGTCATCAAGGAGTATTCCACCATTTGTGCTACAAATTGATCTTAATTTATGGGGACGTGATGTCTTAACAGATATGGGTATTTCTTTAACAACAGTTCCTATCCCCAGATCTAAGCAACATTCAGTTGCAATGGCCCTTATGGAAAAAAAAATGGAATATATTTCAGGTAAGGGCTTAAGAGAAGATTTACAGGGAAATCCCCGTCTGCTTCATTTACAATCACAACCTTCAGAAGCAGAGTCAGGTTTTCTTCAGGGCCACTGAACTCCCCCCATGCGCTGCCTATTGAGTGGAAATCTAATGACCCTGTTTGGGTGGATCGGTGGCCCTTATCTTCAAAAAGGCTGGCAGCAGCAGCTACTCTGACAGCAGAGCAGCTGCTTTTGGGTCATTTAAAGGAGTCCTGTAGCCCTTGGACTACTCCTATATTTGTGATAAAGAAGAAGTCAGGAAAATGGAGATTATTACAAGGATCTGAGAGCTGTAAATGTTACCATGAAACCTATGGGAGCCCTTCAGCCTGGTTTGCCTACACCATCAGCTATTCCTCTTCAATACAAATTGATAATATTAGATCTAAAAGACTGCTTTTTTACTATTCTTCTAGCCCCTCAGGATTGTGAACAGTTCGCTTTTACTTTTCCTAGTACTAATCATAAAGAACCTGCTAAGCGATTTCAGTGGCAAGTCTTGCCCCAAGGTATGGCTAATAGCCCCACCTTGTGTCAAGAGTTTGTGTCTCGTGCAATTGCCCCGTTTCGAGTACTATTCAAAACCAATGGTTTATTGCATTCATTATATGGATGATATTTTATTGGCAGCTAAAACAGAAGATATGTTACAAAGTGCTTTTGTCTTTTTAATTAACCAACTACAGCAATATAATTTAATTATAGCTCCTGAAAAGGGTCAAAAAAATGGAGCTGTTTGAATATTTGGGTTACATCATTGAGAATAAAAGAATTCGCCCTCAAAAAATTTCTTTAAGAACGCAATATTTACATACGTTAAATGATTTTCAAAAATCATTGGGAGATATTAACTGGATTAGGCCTTTTCTACATTTAACAGCTGATGATATGAAACCTTTATTCGATATCCTAAAGGGAGACGGTTCTCCTTCCTACCCTCAAACCTTAACTGAGAGCGCTAAGGCAGCATTGCAATTAGTCAATGATAAATAGTCACAAGCGCAACTTTGTTAGTGTGATCCTACCACACCAATATACCTGATATTGTTAATGCCATCAAAATTACCCTTGGCAGTGATATGGCAAACTCAAGGACCTCTGGAATGGATTCATTCAGCATTACATCAATTGCATATTATTACCAGACAGATAGAATTGTTAACGCAATTGATCACTAGGGGCCGCCAGCGAATTGTTCATATCACAGGTAAAGAACCTGATTTTTTAATTTTACCAATGTTAACTATTGATTGTGTGCAGACATTATTCAAATTTAACCTTGATTGGCAGATAGCTCTTTCTAATTACCCCGGACAACTTTGATATCATTTACTGGCAGATAAGTTATTACATTTCTTTTCTACTATTGGAGAAATTATTTATAATAGGAATTATTTCTATTGTAGTAAATGATCCTATTCAGACAAGTCCCCTTGCTTCTGCTATTAATGTTTTTATAGATGCTGATAAAAGAGGATATATTGGCATTTATAAAATCTTCTCATTTGGGTCACGAGTCTTTACGAGCATTTTATGCCACTAAGTCTGTACAGAGAGCTGAATTAAAGGCAGTACATTTAGCCCTGGAAAAATTTCCTGAACCATGTAACTTATACAGTGATAGCCATTATGTAGCACATGCTGTTCCGTTGTTACCAACTGCTTATATTCTTACTAATGATAAGGAACTTTTTCATCTTTTTACAAGTATTCAATGTTTGCTGCAAAAAAGAGCTAATCCGATTATATCGCTCATATTCGAGCACATACTAACTTGCCTGGACCTTTAACTGAGGGCAATGCTATTGCAGATGCATTAACTCACATACAATTGGTGTTAACCACTAAATTTGAGCAAGCCGCTCAAAGTCATGCTCGTTTTCATCAAAACGCAGAGGCTTTGCGTAAACAATTTCGGGTAACTAGAGAAGAAGCTCGACAAATAGTTAGGAGCTGCTCCACTTGCGCTATTCATCATCCCCAGTCAGCTTATGCTGTGAATCCTCGAGGCTTAATGCCTAATCATTTGTGGCAAATGGATATAACTATTTTTCCCCCTTTCGGAAGACTTAAGTATCTCCATGTTTCTATTGATACCTTTTCTGGATTTTTACATGCTATGGCACACTCTGGGGAATGCTTTACTGATGTTCAAAATCATTTGCTTTCAGCATTTGCCACTTTGGGCACCCCAAAAGCAATAAAGACGGATAATGGGACTGCCTATACATCTCAAGCTTTTCAAACCTTTTGTGCCATTTTCAACATAGCGCACTCTACAGGCATCCCATATAATTCTCAGGGTCAAGCCATTGTTGAATGCGCAAATACTACTCTTAAATCCTATCTTAAAAAATTAAAAGAGGGGGAGATACTACAGGGAGCAGTGATATACTCTCCTCATATGCATTTAATTTTAACTCTTTATATTTTAAAATTTATTGAATGTCGACCATATAGGTCGCATAGCAGGTGAACACTTTTGGCATCCAGATTTTTCTCCTCTTCCTTATGCTAGGTGGAAAGATGATGGGCACTTGGAAGGGTCCTGACCCTGTCCTCCGCAGAGGAGGTTTTGTTTGTGTTTTTCCGCAGGATGAGGACACCCCACGATGGCTGCCAGAGAGATGGTGCCGAATCCTCGCGTCTCCAACAGAGGATGGCTCGCCTCACGTTGAACGGCCAGAACAGATGGAGAAAAAGATGTCTCTCCCCTTACAGCCAGAGGGATGTTTCATGCAGAACTCTGGAAACTGGTTGCTGCCCTGGGACCAATCAGAGTGCAAATAGCCAGGAGTGGTTATACTGCCACAAAAGACTATAATCTGACTTTGTGGGCCTAAATTCCTAGACCTTTTTCACTGATAGTGGGTTTGGGATCAATACTTCTCACCTCTTTCCAAGGGGGACATCTATTGTATAATATCCATTGTGACCATTGTGTGTTAACAAATTGTCTACCTGTGTCCCTGCCTTCGTCAGGAACAGGTCCCATGATAATGTTTGTAACTATGCAACTTCCATATGTGCTCCTCCCAGTGGAAATAGAGGATCTCTGGTATGCCAATTATGGGTATCAATTAGCGTTAGAACTGCAAGCACAGGTGAAAAGAGTTAAGCGCTTTACAGGGTTACTTACTTCTGGGATAACTGTATTAATTTCTGTAATTGCTATGGCTACTGTCTCTACCATGGCTCTTTCACAATCTGTACAAACTGCCACACATGTGAATTCTTTAGCCCAAAATATCTCTTATGCCTTGGCTACTCAGGAGCATATAGACCAAAAAATTTTAAGCTGGTTGGAAGGATTGGAAGAAGCCGTAGAATTTTTGGGGGGACAATTATCGGTGTTAATAACTCAAATGTCTTTAGTATGTCATGGAGGATTTCAACATATTTGTGTCACTCCTTTGAAAACCTTGAACTATTCTTGGGATACTGTTAGACATCATTTGCAAGGAATATGGTTTCAAAGTAATGTAAGTCTAGATCTTGCAGAGTTGCAAAAGGAAATTGCTAATATAGGACATTCACTACTAGATGTACAAAATCCTGCTACTATCGTATCTCAGATTTTGGATTGGTTGCACGGGTTTAATCCTGGAAATATAATAAAATATTCCTTTTGGATTTTTATCATTATATTCATTGTCTTGGCTATATTGATTGTAGGATGGGGAGTTTCCTTGTTTCATACACGACAACAACGACTGCATACTCAGACACAAATTCATATGCTTGCTTTATTTAAAAAAGAAGGGGGAGATGTTGGAGGCTACAGCATGGTTGGAGTCGAGGATCAAACCAGGCCCTGACTTGTTTCTCCTTCAAAGTCCGGACACCTTGACAAGGTTAAGGATGGGAAAGTTGAGTAACACTGAGAAAAGGGTCTGTGCTCTGTGTCATGGACTTGCCTACGTGACTTCCCACACACACCCCCTACAGAAGGAAACACTGTGGCCAGGGTCATGAATTCTTAGTTGGTCCTTGTTGTTCTGTACCTCCCATAACCCACTCCCTGGTTGATTGTCTTGCTAATGGCTTTAGCCAAAACTACTTGGTATCATGAGGTTTTCTTGTAGTTAATGTAAACTTGTTATAGAAACTTGCGATCATCTGACTAGGTACTGATGTATTACTCTTCCTATTGTGGTCTGCCTTATAAATGCTTGTAAGATGTGGAATAAAATTGGCACTGTTGGACATCATCTTCGGTGTCCCTCCTGCCCCCATCTCTTTGTCTCTTAATTTCTTTTCACCATCCTCTTAGCCCTCATGTTTTCCTGGTCGATTTGTCACGCTGGCCGTGACAACATTGAGAGTGGTTATTGATAGATACGTTTTTATTGACATCGTGTTACCTTTGAAGTCTTTCTTTCTGTAGATCGTCTCTATATTTCTGTTCAATGCTATTCTTAGGATTTTTCCTATTTTATAGAACCCCCCTTAATGTTTCCTGCAGTGTCGGCTTGGTGGTTGCATAGTCTTTTAAGCCTTGCTGGTCTTGGAAACTCTTTATCTCTCCATCCATTTTGAATGTCAGTCTTGCTGGATAAAGTATTCTTGGCTGCATATTTTTCTCATTTAGTGCCCTGAATATATCTTGCCAGCCCTTTCTGGCTTGCCAGGTCTCTGTGGACAGGTCTGACATTATTCTGATGGGCTTTCCTCTGTATGTAAGGAGCTTATTTGTACTAGCTGCTTTCAAGAGGGTCTGCCTACAACTATAATTCTTCATTCTTTCTCTTAGATGTCTCGAGGACTTTCAAGAATCTATAATCTTGGAGGGAAACTGTTCTGCCTCTAGGACATGAATGCTGGTTACATTCGTGAGATTGGGAAAATTTTCATGGACAACTTGTTCCACTATATCTTCTAGACTTCTTTCTTTCTCCTCCCCTTCAGGGATTCCAATAATTCTGATGTTGGAATGTTTCATGGCATCATTTATTTCCCTGATTCTGTTTTCGTGGCTTCTAAGCTGTTTGTTCCAGGCTTACTCCTGATCCTTTTTCTCTATCTGTTTGTCCTCCAGATCACTAAGTCTATCTTCTGTCTCAGTTACCCTAGCTTTTAGAGAATTTAGATTAGATTGGAACTCATTGAGAGCATTTTGAACATCATCCCTGGTGGCTTTCACTTCTGCCCCAATCAATTCCATTTGGTTATCCATGGCTTTCTCCAACGTAGCTATTGCCTGGATAATTGTTAACCTGAATTCCCTTTCTGACATATTGTCTATGTCAATAGCCATTAGCTCTGTTGCAGAAGGCCCATCCTCTGTATTTTTCTTCTGTTGGGCATTCTTCCTCCTAGTCATTTTGGTGAGAGATGGCTGAATGGATGTAGCTGGATGTATCTATCATGTTGCAGTCAAGGTGCACCCTGGAATGCTTCTGAGCAATCAGGATTCCCCACCCAAACAAGAGAAAAAGGAAAAGAAAAAGAAAAGAGAGAGAGAGAGAGAGAGACAGGAAAAAAAGGAAGATAAAAGAGAAGACTCAGCCCAAATGGGTCCCAAGGTAAGATTTATGAAGTATACAAACTAAAAGACTGATAAAAGTATATGACAAGAGAAAAAAAAATATATATATAAAGCCAAAAAAGGGAAAAACCTCGTAAAAAAGAACCCCAAGTATAAGATTTATATACTATTGGGACAAACACAAATACACAGAAACACTGGTGGAAGAAAAAGTTGGGAGAGTGGTTATAAATTCTTAGTGTGGGTGAGGAAGGTTATTTTTATTCTTCCTGCATGTATCTTGATATATTTGTTAAAGGACTCAACTTTCCTAAGATAAAGGGGGATTAAATATTGATTTGCCTATAGAGGTAGCATTGATTGGGGAAAGGTTGAAGCTTAACTCTATATGAATTTTAGAAAATAAAGATAAAAAAATAATAAACTAGACTAAAGTAAACTAAAATTTAAAAAAAAATTAAAAAAATAGAAAAGCAAAAGGAAAACACAGGTGTATGTATTAAAAAGTTCAGTAGAAGGTTATTATGGAATTTAATGTACTGGACATCTCACTGTGATGGTAAATAGGTTAAAAAATTATCTATATATATTTTAAAAATGAACCAGAATAGTGGGAACGAGTTAAAAATAAAAGTTGTATCTATGAAGTAGTGGTGGTTGTTCTCTTGTCTTTTTTTTTTTTTTTCTTTTCTGGTTGGATTTCTGGGGGAAGGGCCTGCCACGTGGGTTTTCAGTCAATGATGTTCCCTGAGTTAAGTCCTCCCGCCCCCCTCAAGGGGGTGGGCTCTGAGGAAATCATTTTTTTCAGGCTTTTGTTCTCTGGAGGTTTTTATGTTTGTTCATTTGTTTTCTCTCGCCTTGACAGCTTTTGATGGTTTTTGGAGGTTTAGAGGAAAGCAAACTGCACCCTGACCTCCCTCTCAGAGAGAAGCCTCAGTCTGCTCCCCTGTGGGTGCTGCAGAGCCCATATAAATTCCCCCTTGGCCACTGGCAGAGCAGGTTCTGACTCGTGGTCCCTGGGGATGCAGGATCTCCTGCTAGTACCCAAAACCACGGCAGTGGCGGCTGTCTGGGCAGCTCTAGACTGCCAGAGATGTTCCAAGCAGTGATCGCACACTGAGATTTTCCCACTGGCCCAGGCTGGGAGTGCCTGGTCTTTCTGGGTCTAAGATCGCCAGGCTTGTGCAGACCTCTCTCAGGGGAGGGTGTGGGGCACACACGTCTCAGGCTCTGATAGCAAGGTGTGGCATTCTGACAGCTGGCATGGGTCCCAGCCCCTCACGGGAGTCAGACCCCACGCGTTCTCGGGCACGCTGGTGGCTCAGGGACCAAGACCTAGTTTCTCCACCGCACTCTCTCTGGCTCAGCACCAGGGAAGGCTGTCCTGGGTCCAGGGATTTAAGCCCCTGTCCCTAACTACCCTCATTCCCACAATTTCCCACCATGATCCTTTGCTTTTTTTGAGTGCTTTTAACCAGACTCCAAGTTAATGCTGGTCCCAGACGCAGGGCACTCTTGTATTGGGGTATTACTTTCTAATCGGTCGCCTCTGGTGGCTCCCTCCCCCTTTTGTTTATCTTCTGATATCAGTCCCATGTTCCCACTCCGCTTTACCTGCCCACTGGCGTCTTCTGCCCCTGTAGAGATCCAGACATGTATAATTCTGATCTCAGGCTGATTTCATGGGTGATCGGAGTTCTTTGGTAGGTAATCAGCTCACTTTAGGGTACAGGTTGAAATGGCATCTCCTCCTATTTCCCTGCCATTTTGTCTCCTCCCAAGGTAAAAGTTTTTAAGTGAACTTTTCAACATCAATTATGTTTTGTGATATGTCTACTTTTTTTTTAAAGATTTTATTTATTTACCTGACTGAGATCACAAGAGGCAGAGAGGCAGGCAGAGAGAGAGAGGGAGGAAGCAGGCTCCCTGCTGAGCAGAGAGCCTGATGCGGGGCTCAATCCCAGGACCCTGAGATCATGACCTGAGCCAAAGGCAAAGGCGTTAACCCACTGAGCCACCCAGGAGCCCCTGTGATATGTCTACTTAAATAGTTTTGTCACTAGCTAGACTCCAAGACCAGACCTTCACTGCCTGCTTGTACTCATTGGCCTTTGTCCCACTTTTTCCCTTAAGCTCTTCTGATGAAGTTTTAGAATATAGGTGAGGTTTGGTGGGGTGAGGTCCAGAGCCGGTGACCAGGAAAGAATTCTTGAGACATCTTTGGTACAAAATGGTGGTTTATTAAAGCACAGGGACAGGTCCCATGGTCAGAAAGAGCTGCTGTCCCAGGGTTGTGAGGGGTGGCAGGTTAGGTACCATGGAGCTGGGGGGAGGTAAGGAAAAAGAACTTTCATATGCTAAAGAGGACCTACAAGATGCAGGAAACCAGAGGCCTTGCCATTGCCAAAGTCATTTTGCCCTCCATCAAGGTATTAACATTAAGATGGTTGGGAGATTCCTAAAGAATGTCACATATGTTCCACTCAGGAGTGGGGGTGGGGGAAGGTTGGAGGTTGTCAGCTTTTGCTTTGTCCTCAGCCAGCCTTCTGTTCCCTCATCACTTCTTTCCAGCTTATTTCTTAATTTTTTTAAGGTTCATTTTTCTTTCTTTGAGCAAGGGTAGGGGAGAGAGGGAGGGAGAGGGACAAGCAGTGCAACCCCTGAATGCATCCCCACATGAGGTTCAATCTCACGACCTGAGACAAAACCACTGAGTTACAAGCTCAACCAACTGAGCCATCCAGGCTCCCTTCCAGCTTATCTCATATCCCAAGCAGATGAAAACTGAAATCAACCCTCTAGCAATAGAATTGCCCTGACAAGACCTCGAGCCAACCCATGCCACCCAGACCAGTTTGAGAGTAATCCCCATCTTGGCCCTGCACAGATGGACGATGGAATGACCTCTAGAATAACAATCAACCATCTTCACCTCCTTAAAACACTAAAATCTCTGCACAAGTAGGAGCACAAACTCATCCACACAACATACAATATGTGTATAAGCATGTTTTTTTAAGGTGGATGCAAAGCCTTATGCCCAGCTTTACATACCATGACAAGGCTTCCTTATCTAACTATTCATCTTAACCCTAAAACAAAAAGAACTCATTCATCCCTTGCTTGGGAATACATGGCTTTGGAAGTTATTCCCCCTTAATTTCTTATTTGCTGCAAATAAAGCTTACTTTATGCCACAACTCTGCCTGGTGTATCTGCGACTGACCAAGGAGAAAACTCATGGTGGTTTGGTTACAGTTTTCCATATCTCTTCAGTATCTTACACCCTTGGGGTTTTTCTAAATTAAGTTAAATGATGGAAATTACTTGATTATCTAGATTATTTTTAAATAAGATAAAATACTGAAACATTAATTACTGAACATAGTTTTATTGACATCCAGTTTATTATAGAGAAATTAAAAATATTTGAGTGTGTTAGAGAATATGTCCAATACTATGTTAAAATTATAGTAAAAACTATAGTAAAAACTCTAGCAATTATGAAATGTATTCATAAATTTCTTAATCTAAAGAAGCTGACATAACAGAGACATCACAGTTTATAAATGATTATGACTTTTTGTTTTAACATTGCTGGTTCTTTAAAATTTGGGGTTTATTTCCAGATTTAGGGAAAGCTCTTCTCTTAAGTTATCTATGACTTACCACAATTTGGCAGAGTATATCTTTGGGAACAAAATTGAAACAATTTTTTTTTTGTCCATACTGATACTGATCCCTTTAGAATTTGAACTTTCAGTGAGTGTTCTTATTTTCATGGTAATATAGTTATTTGCATGAATTCAATAAGAATATCTCCTTGTAATAAGACATAATTGGAAATAACAACTCTATTACTGAGTCACTGGCTAGAATGTCATATCTGGGAGAAATATGCATGGACTCAGATATGACTATAAGGTTGACTTTATGATGCCAATAAAGCCCCTTCGAAAAATTGGCCCAGTACCTTGTTTCCAGGGTTCTCAGCAGCCTTACTAGGTGAATAAGAATGGGCATTTATTTCTTGGCAGGCCCAGAAACCTCAGGATATTTTAGGGACCTTAGGAATCTAGGAACTTACCCAAACCCAGAGATGAAGCAGACAAAGTCTGATAGTAAATATTTGGTTTGTTATTATCAAGAGGTTTTTAAGAGTCCACTCTGACATTCCTTGTGAAAACATCCAGCAAAGCAGACTTAAAAGAACCTATATAGTCAATCACTATTCTTGCTGAAGTTATGTAAATAATCAAGATAAGTTTAATGAAACTAGATTAATTTTGCCAACAAGTCAATCTTACTTTGATTATCTCTGATTGAAATGTATAGAAGGAAAATAAATTTCAATAAAAAGCTATAGTATATCTTTGTGGATATCAGATTCTATTCCTCTTAACTGTCTTTGAAATTCTGTTGCTTGCCTGTAAACTGGACTGCATGGTGAATTATAGTTTTCTGTAGTAGCTGGCTACAAATCTCCAAACTAATGTTTCTAATTTTTCTCCTATCCTTCTGACTTGGTACTATTAAAAATGTCACCTTTTTCCTGAAGCTATGAAAGCTAAAGTTGGAAAATTAATAGGAACTTCAGAGAAATTGACATGGGGAACAAAGGCAGAAGGAGATGAGGATAAAATTAAATCTTATAACCTGTAGCCCATTGACAAATACTTGAGATAGGCATGTTAAAAGGTTCCTCCAGGATCCTGAGTGTTCTTTAACATATGGAAGTGTTTTTTGAACTTCCCTTATCTTTATTTCTCCCAACCCCAAAGCATATAATCAGTTGCTCCTCACAATCCCAGGGCAGCAGGGAGAAGCAGCCAGCAGCAGGAAGCAGTAGGCAGCAGCAGGCAGCAGTATCTTGCAGCTCTTTCTGCCCGTGGGTCTTGTCCCTATGCTTTAGTAAAACCACCATTTTGCACCAATGATGTCTCAAGAATTATTTTTTGGTCATTAGCTCCAGACCCCACCAACACACAACATTCAAGAAAACTACATTATTTGTTCCCTAATGTGGAACTTTAAGTCTTTTCATCTGAATTCCAAGCTTCTGTGCATACTTGGTGAGTACTCTCCTCTATCTTACTCACATTTCAGAGTCTTTTCAAGGAGTATGGTCTTCTTGGAACACCTCCATGTCAATTGCTCAGGCTCCAATCCTTTAGCCCATGGCTACTCTATGGGGAAGAGAAAGTCTGCCTTTTGGCTGGAAGTTAGTACTCTGGTTGTAATGGTAATAAGAACCAAAAACTTGGTGCCTTCTCTTTATTCCTGTCCTTATACAAAGTTGTCCATCTTGGGCATGGGACATTGCCTAAGTCATCAGAAATGCTGCCAGTCTTAAGATTCTTGAGTGAGGTTTCCTCCTCATTAGTCTAATGTGATACCCTTCTCATCTTGGTCTACCTGCTTCTGGCCATGAGACCTCCACCCAGAGCCAACTGAAACTATTACCCAATTGAATTAAAACCCAACCAGGGACCATTTCCTAGAGAAGCTGGCTGTAAAGACTACACATATTGGGATGTCACTCAGACCATGATGGACTTCTTTCTTTACTATTTAATGTCAAAGTACCCCACTAACTACTTAAGCTACAAAATTGAGTACTTTCCTTTTGTAAAAATTTTCTAGTGTTTTCCATGGGTTACAAACAGTGGGTTCTTTGTGGCCTTCACAGTGAAGCCTTCAGCAAGACAAACCAAGTCATAATGGGAACTTCGCAGCAAGGAAAATTTGGTCCGTATGCTGGAACCCATTATAGTCCATAATGCAATGGGACAAGTGGGGTGTGGTGGGCAGGCCTCCTTCCTACAGGGCCCTTATGGCAGTTGGTGATCATAGAAATTTTATTCAAGGGGCATCTTGGGTCACTTTGACACCAGGAACCTCTGACGTATCTTGTGCATGGGATCTCACCTGGGAGTCAGGGAGGATTTTCTTGGTAATGGACCTTCTCTCTTCAGTCCCCAAGGACACTCCCTTGGGATGTCTTTTAACCAAATTGAAATCATTTGGATTGAAAAATTAAAAGCCCTGCATGGTCTTAATAGGATCTCTTAGTTGGATCTATTCTGCAGGAAAGAGGGCAAATATACATAGGTACCCAAGGTCCAACCAGGCTTCCAGGGCCTCAAATCAGGACCCAGAACCAAGCGCTTCTTGCAGACATGTTTGGTTATAAGCAGACCTTAAACTCCCTCCTGATATACTGCCTGATAATTATCTAAGTAGGCCTCCTTCAAATAAACCCAGGTTGCTGGAGGAAACGCAGGCCATGTCTAAGAAAGGGGACTCTGACTCTCTCTCTCTATCTCTCTCTCATTGTTCTTCCTAATAGACCCAGGTTATTCTAGTGCTATGTGGGGGCTTATCCCTCATTCATTTCCTGGGTTAATGACTATAATTGGTATCTTTGGTTAGTGTACCTCAGAATAGGAACTTTAAGGGACATTCTGGCAAAACTCCCCTTGTTACAGCGAAAATTCCATGTCTTCCTCAGCCTGACATGGACTGCCTATTCCCTTTTGTTGGCAGGAAAGCATGGCATCTCCTCCTCTGTTGAGCTGATGAGTTCTAGAATAGGGAACCCTTTCTCTGCCTTCTGGCATCACTTTGCTTCAGTCTCCCCCTCTCCCTCCTCCTGTTTCTTCACCACGTTGGGTGTGGCCTGCATAACTGGCTTGTACAACATCCTTGTTTCCTACAGCACCATGGCTCCTCTTTCTTCCCTCACTGTCAAGAGCAAAGAAGAGCATTTCCTGGACTTAAAACCACTAGCTTGAGATTTCCCCACCAGTGTCCCAGGTATAAGTTGACAATGGGGAACAAACTGACTTTTAAAAGATGATCCAGGTGGGATATAATTCAATATTTAAACTGACTTAAGTTTGCTGGTTCAAGGTAGACCTGTCTTTAGAATTATCAGCATTATATATGAAACTTCTATTCTACCAAGATTTACTAAAGGTCAAATAAGCTTGTGTTATGTGTTGCAACTTGTTAGCAAAAAGATGAATTAAATGATAGTTAATTGTCTCAAGCTTTCATGGGTAATTATTAAGATAGCTTTCAAAGTCTTTGGTAACCTTCAAATTTAAAGTTTTGCTTAGATAGTAAATGAAATTGAACTCACTGGACATCTAGGCCTTTTCCAAATGAGATAAAACATTAAAGTATTGATTGCTGAATGTAGGTTTGTGTTTTTGACTTTACACTGCAGAGAAACTAAGGATGATATTTGAATCTGTTAGTAAACCTGCTTTGTGCTTAGTAGATTCATAAGTTTGCCATCCAAAAAATTCTGGTGTTACAGTTGTCACTTACTACTCTTACTACTTTTCACTGGAGACTAAGGTTTCTAAGAGTTAAAGTTCTGCTAAATGTAATTGAAACTGATCGAAATAAAGGATTTACCTCCAAAATGAAAATACCCCTACCAGGTCATATTATGTATTACCACTGCAGTAAAATTTGGGGGGGGGGGAACTCTTCATGGACTCATACCTAGAATAAAATCCATATCTTCTTTACAAGAAACCAGTGAGCAAAGTAACATGCCTTCTTATTCCTGTGAGCAGTGGAAGACCTCAAATTTCTCTACAAAAGACAGTAAAAGGCTGGAAGAAAATTTTAGTTAACTATCAAGGTCTTTTTATTCAGACTTCTCTTTCTTATTATAACATTAACCTTATTTTGTTGTCTTTTCTGTGTCTCCCTGCCAAGACTCTTTCACTGCTGTAACTTCAGCTAAGAGTGTTGCAGGATTTTTTTCTCCATTAGTGTCTGTGGTCCTTGGTCATGCCACTTTGAAGAATGAAGAGGTAGACGAGACAGAGTGGTGAGCAGCAAGGCATGGTTTATTGAGCAATAGCAAAGTGATAATACAAAGCTCCCAAGGTGTGGGGGGGTGCCCAAAGGGGTTGTCACCAGGATTTTCAAGTCTAGGGGGTTTTATGGGCTTGTTGGCAGACTGTTTTAATCTGATTAACCCTCCCTGTGCTGTCATTCAATTAGATTTTTGTCACCTATTTGTCATATGGGAAAAGATGGAGTGCTCCTTCCAGGGTAGTATAAAATAATTTTATGGGTGGTTTCTTCTTAGGGCAGGGGTCCCTTGTCTCTGCCTGCCTGCTTGCCAATCATCCTTCACTGATAAATAATCCTTTCTACTCAAGGAGGTTCATATATGTTGTCTACCTTGGACTGGCTGCCTTTGCCTTTGGTAACTCCTATATATAAATTCCCCAACCCTGCTTTGCTGCCCACCACTCTTCATCTGGTCTACCTCTTCATCTTTCAAAGTGGTGTGCCCAAGAATTATAGGCAGTAAAGGAGAAGAAATTCTGTAACAATTGACCATTACTTTCATTTTGTTTCCATAGAATTAACTCTTATTATATATCTGGTGTATGTATTTGTACCATATAACCTAACTTTGGGATCCCACCTGCACTCACTGCCTCCTGAATGAGACATGACCCTTTAACTGAAGTGACCTATATTCAGGACTAAAAGACTTGTTCAGTGAGATATAGAGCTGTCTAACATCTCAGGTCAGGTTCAAATCTACTTACACCAGATGTCCCAAGATGTTAGGATATGCCATAATATGACCCTGTTAAAATATTCCATAATATAATCCAATCTTTTGACAAATTTCTAGGCCCCCTGAGAATCCTGACCTATTTTCATGACTGGAAACTTGAAGCTTGGGACAATGGCTAAAACGTGGTTTCAGATTATTGCTTATATACTGGTTATAGGATTTGCTGTTGTAATCCTATTTCAACATGTCCCTCCTTGTTTACAACACACCCTTCCCCTGACTTTTAGCATATCTTCTACTCAGGCCATTAAAAGCCTTAACATTAAATCTGATGCCTCCAGCATTACAAGGTAGATTATAGTATAAACCTTGACATTGATTTTTCTTTTTTGTGATGCAAGCACCTGAATCAAACTTTGATTGCTGAGGCATGCACTGCAAAGGGACATCTACTTTAAAGATGGCTATCTGAATGAACACATTGCCAAGCCACATGATGTGATAAGAACAAAGTTGTTTCCCCCTTCCCACCAGCTCCTTTGATTTCCATAACCAGCCATTTGGGCTGTTTGTTTCTCTCTCTCTCTCTCTTTTTTTGTCTCTTCACATGCTTTAAATTCCCACTTATAATTTGAGTTTACTACTAAAGAGTGAATCTTCCAAACCCCAGGACCCCCCCTGAATCCAATTAAAGCAGAACCCCAGGTCTCTGCATGCTCTCTTTGCCCCCTTATAACATTGCTGTGTGGCCCCAGGTGTGTTGTGTAAATTCCAGGATTTGTAATCAATAAATATGTCTCTTTCAAATTTTCTTAGCTGTTATTGTTGAGGGCATCTTGCCATCATAATCTCTTGGTTAGTTTGGTCCAGCCACAATATTGGTTGATAACTTGAGGCCAGCATTCCTTAGCATATCATTCATAATTGTTTTAAATTCCCAGTTTGATTATTCCAATATTTCTGCCATGTCTGGTTATAATGTTTGTTTTGTCTCTTCAAATTGCGCTTTCCACATTTTAATGTGCTTTATAATTTTTTCTTGATAGCTGGACATAATGTATAAGATAAAAGGAGCTGCTAAAAATCAGCTTTTAATAATGTTGTGATGATGTGTGGGGTAGGGGAAGTGTTCTGTAATACTGTGATTATTCTTAGTCTTTTAGTGGGCTTATGCCTCCGGACTGTAAACTTTACAAGTTTTCTAAATTTTTTCCTTTCCCTTTAGGTAGGACCAGATGGTTAGAGTGGGCTGGAGTTGGTTATTTCCCTCCTTACATGTGGAAGGCCAGAGCTAACTATATTAGGTACTTTGTCCACTTTAGTTAGGTTCTGATGACATCACAGCAGGTTAGACTCTGGTTAACTAGCTCTTACCGAGGAAAGGCCTTATTAAGAATAGATGGTTTTGAAGGGGTGGGGGGTGGGAGGTTGGGGGAGCCAGGCAGTGGGTATTAAGGAGGGCACATATTGCATGGAGCACTGGGTGTGGTGCAAAAACAATGAATTCTGTTATGCTGAAAAGAAAAAAAAAAAAAGACGAATAGAGTGCTCTGGGATATTTCAAATGGTTCCTTTTCCTCTCTCTTTGCCAGAAGGAGGAAATTATTTTTCTCTAATATTTACTGTGTAAGCCTGATCTATCTCTTGTATTTAAAGCACACAAAATTGTGGGGACTTTTCTACAACTGGTGGTCCTGGAGTTTTTAAATCTCAAAATAGTCCACATTGAACCTCTAGCAATTTATCAGTTACATTTCTAGTTTTTTTTTTTTTCTTTACCCTGGCCCTGTGGTGGTTTCCACTTATGAGTCTTTGCTTTGATAAGTTATTATTTTGTGTATTTTCCTGTAGGTTTCTCCAGTTCTGGGGACAGTTTGCCCTGTGTCCTCACCAATATTAAATATATTAGAATATTTGATTTTTCAATATTTTCAGCCTTTTAACTTGCTGTTATAATATAGTGGTGGCTTCCAAACTCTTTACATAGAGAACTGGATGATAGGACACTTTTTTAGGCATAGAAATGGCGTTGACAAATTGCACAAACTTCTTGGGTATTTGGGACTTGTTTTTATATTGTGGGCATATGTGTGAGTTCATTTGAATAAAAGTGTAAAAGGCAAAATGGATAACTCCTAGGACTTTGGTGACCTACCTTTGAATGATATATGAAGGAATGGACACTAAATTTTAAAGAATAATTTTTTGGTAAAAGGAAGAGAAAAAAAAACATGGTTATTTTGGTGTTCTATGTATCTATATTTCCTCATTCTTAGCTAATATGTGTGGCAACTTGGGATTTCCCCAATACATTCTATCAAGATCACACAGTTAATTTTATTTATTCCTCTTCTATGAAGAGTCTAAATCACACTGCTATAAAGAACAGTAGAAACTGGTATGATGTTTAGAGAGGTTATGATTATGTGTCCCCCTCTTACCCTTTAAGTCCGCTTCTGTCTATAACCTACATTGATGTGACTATTGGGAAAAAAAAAAAAAACTCCCACATAAGAGAGTTGCAATCAAGTTCATAAATCACTAGATTAACTGTTAATTTTTTTAACCAAGTTTTTAAAATAAACTTTAACTGGTCTAAGCAATCTAGTTTGTTTTGATAAGAAATATACTAGAACAATGATTTTTAAAGTAGAAATAGGAAAGGACACAGACACAAACCACAGAGATTTTTTTTTTCCTTTTTTACCTTTACAAAAGGTATTTTTAAAATTTAATTCCAGTATAATTAACATTTAGTGTTATGTTAGTTTCATGTGTACAGTATAGTGATTCAACAGTTCCATTCATTTTAGTGGTCATCACAGCATACTCCTTAAAGCCCATCACCATTTCACCCATCCCCCTACCCACTTCCCTTCTGGTAACTATCAGTTTGTACTCTACAGTTAAGAAGTCTGTTTCTCCTTTTCTCTCCCCTCTTTCTTTCTCTGTCTCTCCCTTGCTTATTTGTTTTTATTTCTTAAATTCAGCATGTGAAAGAAAACAGGGTATTTGTCTTTCTCTGACTGACTTATTTCACTTAGCATTATACTCTCTAGCTCCATCCGTGTCACTGCAAATAGCAAGATTTCACTATTTTATATGGATAAATCATATTGCATTTCATATATATGCCATTTCTGAGATGCCTGGATGGCTCAATGGGTTAAGCGTCTGCCTTCGGCTCTGGTCATGATCCCAGAGTCTTGGGCTTAAGTCCCACATCGGTTGCCCTACTTTGTAGGGAGTCTGCTTCTCCCTCTCCCTCTGCCTCTCCCCTACCCAGGTCTTGCTATTTTTCTTTCAAATAAATAAATAAATAAATAAAATCTTTTAAAAAAATTCACTGGTCGATTCACAGACCTGTACCCCTGGGGCTAATAATACACTACATGTTTACAAAAAAGTTAAAAAAATATTTTAAAAATTCACTGGTCTAGATCTAGAAAGACTTTTATGAGTTAATACTAGATTTGAAAATTCAACAGTTGGAAGGAATCCTGAAAATAGCACCATTTAACTTGTGAACAGAGTTAAAGGTGTTTGAGAATGAGTTTGGGGAACAATAGAGAGATATGAAGACAACTAGGACTGTGGAATCCTGGCAGTGAGTGAGCATCAAATGCCAGTAATTCTTCTCCTTCTGATGCTTTCCTTGCTTATGGTCTCTCCTGCATACTCTCTTTCTCTCTGTCAAGTAGGTAAATTTCATATATATATATATATGCATATACATAGCAACATTGTTTACAATAGCCAAATTATGGAAGCAGTCCAAGCGTCCACTGATAGATGAATGAAGAAATTTTGTGTGTATATATATATATATATATATATATGTATATGTATACATGTATATGTATAAATGTATACATGTATACATTTCTATATATATGTATACTCTATATATGTATATATGTACATGTATATGTATATACATATATCATATATAGAGTATACATATATGTATATATATATATACATATATATGTGTGTGTATATATATACAAAATTTCTTCACTCATCTATATACATATATAGAGTATACATATATGTATATATATACATATATATGTGTATATATATATATATATATACACACAAAATTTCTCACAGATGGCCTTTATTATGTAGAGGCATGTTTCCCTCTAGACCTACTTTATTGAAGTTTTTTTTCTTATCATGAGTGGATGTTGTACTTTCTCAAATGCTTTTTCTATGTATATTGAGAGGATCATGTGGTTTTTATCCTTTCTCTTAGTGATGTGATGTATCACACTGATTGGCAAATATTGAACCATCCATCCATTCTGGGACTAAATCCCACTTGATTGTGGTGAATGATTTTTTTTATCATGTTTTGTTAGTCATCATACGATATTAATTTTTTTAAAGATTTTATCTATTTGACAGAGAGAGATTACAAGTAGGCAAAGAGGCAAGCAGAGAGAGAGAGGAGGAAGTAGTCTCCTTGCCGAGCAGAGAGCCCGATGTGGGACTCGATTCCAGGATCCAGAGATCATGACCCGAGCGGAAGGCAGAGGCTTAACCCACTGAGCCACCCAGGTGCCCTCACGATATGAATTTTTTTAATGTATTGTTGGATTCTTTTTGTTAGTATTTTGTTGAGGATATTTTTGAATCTATGCTCATCAAAGATCCTGGTCTGTAGTTGTCTTTTTGTAGTATTTTTATATGGTTTTGGTATCTGGTGTCATAGAATGAATGGAGGTTTTGTTTTCTCTTCTATTTGTTGGAATACTTTGTGAAGAATAAGTATTAACTCTCCTTTAAATATTTGGTAGAATTTCCCTGTGAAGCCATTTGCTCCTGTACTTTTGTTTGTTATGCTTTTTATTACTGATTCACTCTCCTTGGTAGATTGGTCAAATTATGTATTTCTTTTTTTTTAAGACTTTATTTATTTGACAGACAGAGATCACAAGTAGGCAGAGAGGCAGGAAGAGAGAGGAGGAAGCAGGCTCCCCACTGAGCAGAGAGCCCAATTCAGGGCTCGATCCCAGGACCCTGGGATCATGACCTGAGCCGAAGGCAGAGGCTTTAACCCACCGAGCCACCCAGGTGCCCCCAAATTATGTATTTCTTACTGCTTCAGTTTTGCAGTTAATATGTTTCTAGGAATTTATCCATTTATTCTATGTTGTCCATTTGTTAGCATATAGTTTTTCATAATATTCTCTTATGATTGTTTTATATTTTTGTAGTGTTGTTTGTTAGCTCTCCTTTTTCACTTGTTATTTGGTTTATTTAAGTTATCTTTCTCTTTATCTCTCTCTCCAAGATTTTAGAGGTTTCTCAATTTTGTTGACCTTTTTTATGAGCCATCTCCTAGTTTCATTGATCTGTTCTCTTATATTTTAGAATTTTTCTTTACCATTTTTCTGCCTTTATTGTTTCTTTCCTTCCTTCTGCTGCATTTGGGTTTTGTTTCTGCTTCTTTTTCTAGCCCCTTTAGTTTTATGGTTAGGTTGTTCATTTGAGATTTTTTCTTCTTTCCTTGAGGTAGACCTGTAGTGGTATAAACTCCCGTCTTATAAAAGCTTTTGCTTCATCTGACAGCTTTTGGATCCATTTGTTTCCATGTACTTTTTTTTTAAATTTCTTCTTTGATTTCTTGGTTGACCCACTCGTTGTTTAGTAGCATTTTTTTTTTACCTCTACATATCTGTGCTTATTCCTGATTTTTTCTTGTGCTTTATTTCTAGTTTCATTGTGTCATGGTCAGAAAAGATGCATGGTATGCCTTTTATTTATTTATTTGTTTATTTTACTTGGTGAGGGCTGTTTTGTGACCTAATATGTGATGCATTCTGGAGAATGTTCCATGTGCACTTGAAAGGAATGTATATTTTGTTGTTTTAGGATGGAATATTCTAAATATATATATTAAATCCCTCTGGTCCAGTGTGTCCTTCACATCTACTCTTTCCTGATTTATTTTCTGTTTGGATGACCTGTCCATCAATGTAGGTGGGATGTTAAGTACCCTACTATTATTGTATCACTATTGATTATTTCCTTTATGTTTGTTATTAGCTGATTGTTATGAGGGTGCTCCCATTGTTCTATCTTCTTGTTTGATTGTCTCTTATTATTATACATTGTTGTTGTTGTTGTTCTTTTTTTTTTTTTTTTACAGAGTTCATTTTGAAGTCTGTTTTGTCTGATATATGTACTCAGGCTTTCATCTGACATCCATTTGCATGATAACTGTTTTTCTATTCCTTCACTTTTAATCTGCCTGTGGTTTCTTTAGGTCTGAAATGCATCTCTTGTAGGCAACATATAGATGGATTTTTTTTAACTTACTTGTCACCTTATGTTATTTGATTAGAGCATTCAGTCCATTTACATTCAAAGCAATTCTTAATAGATATGTATTTATTGCCATTCTGTTACGTGTTTTGTGATAGTTTTTGTAGCTTTTTTCTGAAGGTTTCTTCTCTTTCTTTCATGGTTTGTCTTCTTTATGATATATGTGGATACCTTACTCTTTATTTTTTGCATATCTACTACTGTTTATTTATTTGTGGTAATTGCTCAGTTTATATATAATATCCTCTGCATATAACTGTTTATTTTAACTGATGACCACTTAATTTTAACTCATTCTTTGCTACTCTCTCCTCCACATATCAGATATTTGATAGTATATTTTACAATATTTTATTTTATGAATACCTTGACAGGTTTTTATAGAAATACTATTTTTTACTTTTTTTATTTTTTATGTTTTCATATTCCAGTCAAGGGTTTTTCCTTCTGTTCTAAAGAGTACCCTTTAAGATTTCTTAAAGGGCTGGTTTAGTGGTCATGAACCCCTTTGATTTTTGATTGTCTGTGAAACTCTTTATCTTTCCTTCTATTCTAAATGATTGCCTTGCTGGGTAGAGTATTCTTGGTTGCAGACTTTTCCCATTCAGTGCTTTGAATATATCATGCCTTCTGCCTTGGAAAGTTTCTGCTGAAATATCTCAATAGTCTTATGGAATTTCCCTTGTGTTTTACTTTTGTTGTTTCTTGTTGTTTTTATTTATTTTTTGTATCACTGTATTTTGCCAGTTTAATTACAATATGTCTTGGTGCAGATCTGCTTTTGTTGTTTTTTGTGGGGGGTTCTCTGTGCCTCCTAGATCTGGATATCTGTCTCCTCCCCCATATTAGGGAGGCTTTCAGCTATTATTTCTTCAAATAAACTTTCTGTCCCTTTTTGTCTCTCTTCTGGAACTCCTATGGTAAAAGCATTATTATGTTTGATGGAGTCACTGAGTTCCTTAAGTCTATTTTTGTTTTGAATAATTTTTTTCTTTCTCTTTTTTTTTTCCAGCTTGATTACATTCCATTACTCTATCTTCTAGGTCATTAATTCCTTCCTCTGGTTCTTCAAGCCTGCTGTTCACTGCATTAGTGGTGTTTCTTATCTCATTTATTACATTCTTCATCTCTGATTGGTTCTCTTTTTAGTTTTGTGTTGAGGGTCTCACTGATATATTCCACTCTTTTCTCAAGTCCAGTGAATATCCTTAGGATCACTGCTTTAAATACTTTATGAGGTTACTTATATCTGTTTCACTTAGATCTCTGCCCATGGCCTTTTCTTGTTCTTTCATTTGGGACAAATTTCTCTGTCTTCTCATTTTGTCTAAATCTCTGAGCTTGTTTCTTTGTGTTAGGGAAATCAGTTTGTCTCCTATTCTTCAGGGTAATGGTCTCATGAAGAAGAGTTCCTGTAGTGGCCTGCTGTGCAGTGTCCCTCCCTTGTTCTCCAGGGCCTGGTGCTTCTGGGAATGCCTCCAATGTGTGCTTTCTGGGTTCTCCTGTTTTGCCCTTGCCATGTTATCCTTCAGGCGAGTTATCTGGCTTTGCCTGTTGTAGGCAGTGTTTGGTCCCTGGTCTGAATGTGACACATTTTAACTACATGTCCTCAGGTCTGCTTGTGAAATGATAGTTGTCACAACTCTTGCCAGAATGGAGTCTCTAAAAAACTCCTGGGCTGAGATATATTGTGTTGGTAGGAGTTTTGGAAGAACAAGAGACATAGCTGACTTTTTCTGGCTGAAGGGGCCCACTGAGCTGTGTCCAAGGCAAGCTTAACTGGGAAGGGCGATTCACCAGAGCACAGGGTAAAGCTTGGCATAAGCATTAGTGAGTGTCATTGCTTTGTTAGTTCCCACAGTTTGACCTGTACTCCTGCTGAGGTGTACGGTAAGGAAATGGTGACTGTTGGTTCTCTTGTTCCTGGAGGGGTAGTGTCTCTGTGAATGCTGCCTCTCTGAAAAAAGCTCTGAGATGAGCAAATGATCTCCTTATTGTGTGTTCCAGATGCTCTTCAGACCACTCTTTCCCACTATATGTCCATGGGCTGTTTGTCCTTCCTTCTCTCCAAGAGCAAATCTAGTGCCCCCTACACTCTATTCCAGCTGAACCCACTGATTTTAAAACTCCAGGCTTTAGGCCCCACTGGTTGCAAGATTACAGGAAATCAGCCTCTCTCACTTTTGAAATCAGTTGCTATGGGAATCCATTTTTTCCAGTTTGCTCCCTTGTGTGCTAGTCTCTCTCTCACCCCTTGTAACATTAGCTCCCCCCACCACAGCAGCCATGATCATCTCCGTATTTCCTAGCTTTTTTGATGTGGCCTCTTCTATACTTTTATTTGTAGAATTTGTTCTTCCAGTCTTCAGGTTGGTTTCTGGTATATCTAGGATGGTTTGATAATTATCTAGTTGCATTCATGGGATGAGGTGAGCCTAGGAACCTTCTACTCCACCCCATCTTCCCCTCATACCATCTCAATAAAATGATTTTACATACTCCTTATAAACCATATTAGCTAAGGAAGCCTGAATATCCTATTTCTTGCATCCCAAAATACCCTACCAAGAAGCCAGCACCAAATAGTTTGAGTTTCAGGGTGCCTGGGTGACTCTATTGCTTAAGTATCTGTCTTAAGCTCATGTCATGATCCCAGGGTATTGGGATCAAGACACATATCATGTTCCCTGCTCAGCTGGAATCCTGCTTCTCCCTCTGCCCCTCCCCCCTGCTTCTCCCTCTGCCCTTCCCCCCGTCTCTCACTCTTCCTCAAGTGAATGAGTAAAATCTTAAAAAAAAAAACTTAAATAGTTTAGGCTTCATTACATTCCATACATATGAAAATAATTTCTTTTTTTTTACTTTTTATTTTTTTTTAATTTTTAAAAAACTTCCATTTTTTCCTAATCTATAAATTATGTATAAAATTTCTTTTTACAAAATTGATTTTATTCTAGGCTGAAAAAACTTACTCATTTTTTCATTCATTTTTATCCTGCAAAAAATTAAATGATTGACTTTGCTGTCCTAGAGAGAAGGAGTCTTATTTTATATCTCAGATGTTCTAGTCAATGACCTCTCCTAAAGTAGGTGTTTAAGACTTGTTTCTTTGATTCATCTGCAGTGGATTCTGGGGAGATCTATGCAAGAGTTAGCACTTACAATGTTAAAGGAGTACAAAAAGTGAGATTCAATGAAGAAAAACACCATTTTTTTTCTTTAAGAGAGAATGGACTAATAAAGTATCATTTAGTGAACATCCACTGTGAGCAGGTACTTAGGCATGAAGTTATGAGAAACATCTTTTTTTCTATTTAATAGATCACTGAGTACCTTGACCCATTATTTTTTAGTATAATCATTCTTTTAAAAATACTGTATCAACTTCACTTGCCCTTGAAACTTAACAAATTGACTGAAGTGTGAACTGATGGTTTTTATGGCTAACATCCTCTTCTTTTTTTAAAATTTTTTTTTATTGTGTTAACTTAGTCACCATACAGTATGTCATTAGTTTTTGATGTAGTGTTCCAAGATTCATTGTTTATGTATAACACCCAGTGCTCCATGCAGTACGTGCCCTCCTTATTATCCACAACCAGGCTCAACCATCTCCTCCACCCCCTCCCCTCTAAAACCCTCAGTTTGTTTATTGGAGTTCACAGTCTCTTGTGGTTCATTTCCCTCTCTGATTCCCCCTTCACTTTTCCTTTCCTTCTACATCCCCTTCTTTTTAGTTTAATTATCCTTCCTCCCTTCCAGCTATTTTTGAGCCCATTTTTTTCGGTCAGCTTCCCACTCTTGGCCATAAGATGGTAGCATTCCCTAATGTATTGCAGTGTAGTTCCACTCATGCATTGCCTTCTACAGTTAAATTGGGGTAAAATTATGTTCTGCAACTGCTCCGTCAAGGTTTTTGTTTATTTGTTTGGTCTTATTAAATCAGAAAAGTCCAGGTCCTTAGAATCTGCTTATATTAGGGGACTTTCTAAAACAACTTACAGTTCTGTTTAAAATTGTTGGTCTAGTGTTTTCCTTGAGAGAGGTAGTCATTTTCTAAAATATACTTTTTATTTTGTTATAATTGCTTTTCATAATGACAAGTGTACTCTTATCCTCATCTCTTTTTCTCCCACCCCCCCCACCCACCTCCTTTCTGGGAACCATCAGTTTGTTCTCTATCACTCAGAGTCCCATTTCTTGGTTTCTTTTTCTCTCTCTTTTTCCCTCTGTTCATTTGTTTCGTTTCTTAAATTACGCACAAGTGAGATCATATGGTATTTGTCTTTCTCTGATCTACTTTTCCCCTTAACATTATACTAAATAGTGGGAGAATCTCATTTTATCCTCTTGAATTGTTCCCTACTGGATATAATTATATCTGTTTATTTTAGGATTTTAGGCCTTTTTAAGCTCACCTATTGATTTTCTGTAGATGATTGGTGGTCAATAATCCAAAGTGACTAAATGCCTAGTTCTAAGATTGGGATGACTACAGCTAATGCAACTCTTCACACATATGTTGGTAGCAATGAAGCCATTAAACAAAGTTATTAAATTATTTTATTTTCAGGAGAGATATACAATACTATAGATAAAATTTCTCTGTTAATCATCTAGTATTTGAGTATCCATTCTTCATTCAATAATAATTTGTTTATTTTAGAAATTAATAAGATTCTTATTTATTTTAATGCTTACATAATAAAAAATGCATATTTATGGTAAAAAATAATAAAACATGGAGATGTGTAAAGGAGAAAATGCAGATCTCTTTTACTCAAATTCCAAGCCCCAGAGACATTCACTATTAATAATTTGGCATATATTCTGAGCAAAAAACTATATATGTTGATTTTCTTTGTTCATTATAAAATTAAAATAAAACACTCTTATTGGTATATATTATATGTCTGTATATGAAGTATATAGTTTCACGACTTGCAGTTTTATTTTGAAACCAAAAATCATTTAAGTCCTAATTTGAGCTGAACACTGCAACATGAGAAAACTATACAGAAATGTATATTCCTAGTTTGTTAAATATGAAAGTCTACATCCCAGGACCAATCCTGTCTTAGAAATTTTTGGGTTGTGCTTATAGTTTGTCTCCTTTGTGTATAAATGTATTTTCCCCCAATGATGTTGGCTTGCTTCATCTCTCTTGGTGTTTCCATTCTGGACTTCCTTTGGTAACTGGGATCACAATCTAATCAGATATCTCAGAATCTTAGTGTTTGGCTTCTCACTTGACTAGGACATTCTTCATGCCAGCCATAGCAATTTATAAAATGGGGAGGTAAGCACTTTCATAAACCATTGCTTTGAGAGGCCTACCTGATAGGTAGAGGTGAAAGGAGAACATAAACTATAAACAGAGATGTGTGTTTCTCCCCAGTTGCTACAAGTAATGGTGGATTTCATCACTTCTTATTTAGAAGTGCACATTACTCTAGTCTTCATTATTCATGAGACGCTTAAAGGTAAATAAAAATATTCTTGTGTAATTGTAACTGCCACTCTTTAAAGACAACTGAAGAATCTTTCAGTGGCCATGTGGTCTGAGAAAGTAATAATATTTTTTTGTCGAGTTGAGGGAAATTATAGATATTTCTTCTCAAGCAACTCATTACTGCTAGAAAATCTATTAATGTTTGCCTGTTGCTACAATTAACAGGCATTGATGTTTCTGACCAAGAGATTAATGTGGCTTGATTTACATTTTATGAAGATCACTCTGGAAGCAGTATACAATATGAATTGGATTGGAGCAAAAATAGAGGCAGAAAACTGTCACAAAAGTCAATGAAAAGGTACCTGAAAAATTTTACTAAGACAAAAATGGTAAGAATGAAGATGAAAGAATATCAGAGACATCATGGAGTTATGTTCAACAAAGGGGTGATAACACCAATTCATGCTGTTGACCAAAGAAAAATTTCAACATCATACTTGACTTTTCTTCTCCTTATCACACCTTGTCAATTATTAAGTTTTTTCACTTTTACCTTTTCAACAATATTTTGAATCCACTAATTTTTAATCTCACTGCATAGTTTATGAATGCTTTCTAAAATGTGTTAAATAGACACACCTACATGAACAGGGGAACTAATTGCAGTTATCTTTATACTTTAACATAAATTGGTGTCAGCTGAATAACTTTAATTCTTTTGCTTGTTTGCTGTAGTTTTTATTCAAATTCCAGTTAGTTAACATACAGTGTAATATTAATTTCAGGTGTAGAACTTAGTAGTAGAAAAACTTTCATTCTAAAATTATTTCTCAAAAAATTGCATGGAATTACTACATTTAGCATTCATGGCTATAAACTTCAAAAATACAGAAATAATTGTTTTCTTTATTGTATCCTCAGTAACTGGTACTCCATCAATATTGGGTGGATGAAAGGATCGATAGATGGATGAAGAAAGGGTGATGTTGCAGAACTAGTCTCTTTTTATGTGAATTTCTCATCATTGAAATCCAAGATACAAAGTTAGATAAAGATGGATTGCCAGTAGAACCAGGAAATGTTCTCACTTCAGCTATTGAAATCTACGAGTATTCAAGGTGTGTTCTGAGTAATTAGGCATGTTAGTAGAGAACTGATTTAGTTAACACTAGGTCCACATTATTAGATATACACAGTAGTCATAGCAGGCCAGCATCTTTATTCTGGGGAACATTTCTTCAGGAGATCCTCTCTATAGAAACATGTAAGTACTGTCTACATCTATTTATTTTTAGTGGGATGTAATTAATATGCCATAAAAATCACCTTTTAAAACTGTATAATTCAGTGTATTTTTTGTGTATTTGCAAGATTTACAAGCTTAACTGCTGAACTAATCTCAGAATACTCCATCTCCTATCTAAAAACTGCTATTCATTAGTAGTAATTCCTAAGTCTTTTGTCATCACTTCTTTAACCACTAATCTAATTTGACCTCTATGTATTCCCTTATTCTGCACTTTCATATAAATGGAGTCACACAATATGAGGCTTTATGTGTCTGGTTTCATTGACTTAGCATAATGTTTTCAAGATTCTTCCACATGGTAGAATGAATCAGTATTTCATTTTTTCTGTGGCATAGCAATATTCCATTATACGGATATAACACATTGATTTCTGCTTTAATCACTTGATGAGTATTTGGTTTGTTTCCAATTTTGACTATTATAAATACTATTGATACGAACATTTCTTTACAATTTTTTCTATGGTTACATATTTTAATTTCTCTTGGGTATATACGTAGGAATGGAATTGTTGGGTAATATATATAACTTAATATATTATTATTTGAGGATTTTCCAGGATGTTTTAGAAAGCAGCTGCATCATTTTACATTGCCTTCAATAATTTATGAAGGCTCTGATTTCTCCACATCCTCACCAAAACTTATTATTCCCTGTAATTTTTATTATAGGCATTCAAATGTTGTGAAGTAACATGGAACCAGTTTTTGTTTCCATCTCCTTAATGATTATCATGATATTATTATTTAACATTTGTATATCATCTTTGGAGAAATATTTTGCTCATTTTTAATTTTATTTTGCTTCTTTAGTATTGAGTTGTATGTGCTCTTTATCTATTCTAGACACATTTCTTTAATATTATCTTCTCTTGTATGTTGTCATTTCACTTTCTTTTTCTTTTTTTCTCAGTTTTAATGAGTTATAATTGACAGATAAAGTTGTGTATATTTAAAGTGCTTAATGGAATGATTTTACATGTGTGTACATAGTGATTAATTGCACAGTTAAGTTAATTAACACATCCATCACTTCACATAGTATTTTTATTGTGTGTGTGGTGACAATGTTTAATATCTACTATCTTAGGTTCTCCAGGCCCATGGGTCAGGAGTCAGTGGGAAGAGAGTTTGCATGTGGAACAGCTCCATCTTCCCATACCTGCTTGGTGGGTAGGCTTGAGAAGTTTCCATGGAGCTACTAGTGGTTTGTGGTTCCCTTGGGCATATGATCAGTGCTGGGGTGTTACACTAAGGAAGACTGTGCTTGGAAGGGACCTTGGGCATCACATGCTGTAGAACTCATTTCACAGATTCAAGTAAAGACCTAGAGACCATCACATGTGTCCCTGTATATACATACAATTATTAACTCTTAAAAAATAAAGGGAGCCTATGGAGATGGCAATGGAGTAGTAGGACCTAGGCTACCTCATCTCAGGAAAACAACTAATTAATTTTGATATCCCAAATACTCAAGAAGTTGGCCTGAAGATTGACAAAACAAACTCGACAACTAAAGGGAGAGAAGAAGCCACATTGAAGAAGGAGCTGTAGACATAACTGGCTTTTCTAACACAGAGAAGAAGGCAGAGACTTAAACACAATGTGGAGACAGAGGAATTTATCCTGAGTGAAAGAATGAGATAAGGCCATGGCCAGATATCTAAAGTGAAGCAGATAAAAGTAACATTACTAGTGGAGAATTTAAATCAACAATCATAAGGATCTAACAGGGCTTGAGGAAAAAAAACAAACAGAAGATATTAGCAAGAACCTTAACAGACATAAAAGAGTTAAAAAAAGAATCAATCAGAGATGAAGAGTGCAATAAACAAGACTGGAGAAAAGCTTGATGCAATGAACAGCACTCTGGAAGAAGCAGAAGAATTAATTAGTAACATAGAAGACAAAATAATGGACAGTATTGAAACCTAACAAAAGAGAGAGCATGGAATTTTTATTTTTATAGATTTTATTTGTTTATTTGACACAGACAGCGAGATCACAAGTAGGCAGAGAGGCAGGCAGAGAGAGAGAGGGGGAAGCAGGCTCCCTGCCCGATGTGGGGCTCTATCCCAGGACCCTGGGATGATGACCTGAGCTGAAGGCAGAGGCTTAACCCACTGAGCCACCCAGGCGCCCCTGTGTCCTTGATTTAACTGCGCGTTTTCTTCTCCTGATTAGGAAAGTACTCAGCTATAATTTGCTTAAATATACCTTCCACTCCCCTCTCTCTCTCTTTCCTCTACCTTTGGGACCACAATAATTCTAATATTGTTTCATTTTATGGTGTTGCTGCTCTCTTGAATTCTCCTCTCATTATCCAGTAATTGTTTATGTCTCTTTTCCTCAGTTTCTCTATTCTTCGTAATTTTACCTTCCATATCACTGATTCTTTCTTCTGCCTCATTTATTCTAGTAGTAAAAGCCTCTATTTTTTATTACATCTCATTAATAACCTTTTCAATTTCAACCTGATTAGATTTTAGTTGTTTTGTTTCTCCAGAAAGGGATTTTCTAGTGTATTTTATGTTTTTTTTAATCTAGCTAGTATTTTTATAATAATTATTCTGAATTCTAGCTCTGATGTTTTACTAATATCCATATTTATTAAGTCTCTGGTAGTGAATACTGACTCTTATTATTTTTTTCTGGAAAATCTTCCATCTTGTCATTTTGTCCAGAGATGAATAGGTAAATGAGAAAACAAAATTCAAATGTATCAACCATGACCACAATGATATATACACTAGAAAAATCAGAAGAGATCAGAAACCAGAAGAGAAAAGAAAAAGTAAACAAAAAAACAAAAAAAAAGAGAGAGAGAGAGAGAGAATGTAATCAAACAAGTGGACAGAACAGGATGATAAACTAAATCCGGAGTGTATTTTGGTCTGTTTGCTAGAAGACACTAGATCCCAAAATTGTAAAGAAAGACAAATTATATCTATATCTATAGCTATATCTATATATGGAAAAATAAAATGAATACATACAAATAAAGGAAGCCAAAATAAATAATATGTTTATAAAATGTAAATGTAAAAATGAAACTTAAAAAAATCATAAAAAAGTGTTGATAAAATAGATAAAATAAGAATCCAGTTGAAAAGAAAAAGGAAATTTTAAGCTGAAGGACTAAAGAATCATGAGAAAAAAACACTCAAATTCTATATACTACACTCCCCTAACACAGGAGTTTTTCAGTTCCGTGTGATCAGTAAACTTGGTATTAGTCAGATGTTCTTGCTAGTCTTCTGAGAGAGAGGCCTGGTGTGCAGCTTCTCAGATGTCTGCCCAGGCAGATTTACACTACCCTTGCCAGGGGGCCAGGCTCAGTGTAAGTGGCTCCAGGTTGCTTTATGTGGCTGTTGTTCCCTGAAGACTTTTTGTGCCATCCTAGAGGATGAAAATTAAAATGGCAGCCTCCTAATCTCCAGCTCTAAAACAGAAGTATCACAGTCTCTCACCCTCAAAGAAAAGCAGTCAATCACTTTTGTAAGGTCACCAAACTCTCCAGTGTGCACCTGCACCAATCTTCCTGTTGGAAGGAGAAAGGTCTCCCCACAGTTCTGCTGTCTGCTGGGTCCCTGCTTGGAGACCATCCCCTGATTGTACCATGGATCATGGTTTATGGCAACACTGAGCATAAGTCTACTTCTTGGTTTGCTGATTGTAGCTGACTTCCCTGCTCCAATGCTCAGGAACTCTGCCACATTCAGGCACCCCTGATCTTTTTGTGACTCTGGGGATCTTGAGACCACACTATCCCACCTAGTATTCTATCTCACTTCGCATCTGAGTACCTTTCGGGTAGAGACATCCCTCAATCTCACCAGAGAAGACTTCCAGAAGTTCAGATTTTGTGCTATGCTGCTATATCACTTTCCAGTAGTAGTTTATGGAGACTTCCTCCCCTCACAGTTTATCTTCCAATATATCCCTTAGATTCACTTCTCCTCACCCCTTACCTTGCAAAAAGTGGTTGCTTTCCTATTTGTAGAATCGCAGGAATTCTTTTCTTAGATCTCAGGTTTAGTTCACAGGTGTTCAGAATGATTTGGTAGCTTCCTAGCTGATTCAAGTGACCAAATGAAACGAGGGTCATCTACTCTTCTGACATCTTCCCTCCTTCTACCTATATTTTAACAAGATTATTACTTTGGGGGTATTGAATTTGAGAAGTTCTTTATAAATTTTGGATACTAAGGGGCGGCTTGGTGGCTCAGTGGGTTAAAGCCTCTGCCTTCGGCTCAGGTCATGGTCCCAGGGTCCTGGGATCGAACCCCGCATCGGGCTTTCTGCTCAGCGGGGAGCCTGCTTCCTCCTCTCTCTCTCTCTCTCTGCCTGCCTATCTGCCTACTTGTGGTCTCTATCTGTCAAATAAATAAATAAATAAATAAATAAATAAAATCTTTAAAAAAATTTTTGGATACTAAACCTTTATCAGATATGTCATTTGCAAATATCTTCTTCCATTATTTTGGTTGCCTTTCACTTCTGTTGATTGTTTCCTTTGCTGTGCAGAAGTTTTATATTTTAATGAAGTCCCAGTAGTTTGTCTTTGCTTTTGTTTTCCTTGCCATAGGAAACATCTAAAAAGAAGTGCGATGGCCATTGTCAAAAGTTGCTCCCTGTGTTCTCCTCTAGGATTTTAAAGGTTCCCTTTTGCATTTATGTCTTTAAACCAGTTTGAATTTATTTTTCTGTATGGTGAAAGGAAGTGGTCCAGTTCTATTCCTTTGTGTGTTGGTGTACAGTTGTCCCAACAACATTGTTGAAGAGACTGCCCCCACCATTGGATATTCTTTTCTAGCTTGTTGAAGATTACTTGACCATACACTTGTGTGTTCATTTCTGCATTTTTTCTTCTGCTCCATCGATATGTAATTTTTTGTGTCAGTACCAAGCTACTTTGATTACTACAGCTTTGTATTATAATTTGAAATCTGGAATTGTGATGCCTCCAGTTTTGTGTTTCTTTTTCAAGGTTGCTTTGTCTATTAAGAGTCTTTTTGTTTCTATACAAAGTTTAGAATTTTTTTCTAGTTTTGTAAAACATGCTATTATTGTTTGGATAAGGATTGCATTAAATGTGTAGATTGCCTTGGTTTGTAACAATATTTGTTCTTGCAATCCATGAGCATGGCATGTCTTTCCATTATATTGTGTCATCTTCAATTTATTTTTTCAGTGTTTTATAGTTTTCAGACACAGGTATTTCACCTCTTGGTTTTGTGTATTAGTTCTAGCAATTTTTTGGTGGAGTCTTTTCAGGGTTTCTATTTAGAGTAACATTATCTGGAAATAAAGTTTGTTGATTTGGAAACATTGTATTTCTTTCTGTTGTCAGATTGCTCTGGCTAGGACTTCCAGTATTATGTTAAATAATAGTGGTGTGAGTGGATATCCTATATTGAATCTAATCCTAGAGGAAAGTCTCAGTTTTACCCCATTTAGGATGATATTTACTATAAGATTTTCATACATGGCATTGATGATGTTGAGGTATGTCTCTCTATTCCTACTTTGTTGAGGGTTTTTTTAAACATGAATAGATGTTGTACTTGGTGAAATGCTTTTTCTGCATCTATTGACATAATCATCTTTTAAATCCTTACCTTTATTAATGTGCTATATCACACTGATTCATTTGTGAATACTGAAACACCCTTGCAGTCCAGGATAAATCCCACTTGATCATGGTGAATGATTATTTTACTGTACTGTTGAATTCAGCTTACTGGTGTTTTATTGAGAATGTTTGCATCCATGTTCATCAGGGATATTGGCTTATAGTTCTCTTTTTTAGTGAAGTCTTATCTGGTTTTAATTTCAGGATAATTCTGGCCTTATAGAATGAATGTGGAAGTTTTCCTTCCATTTCTATTTTTTTTTGTAATAGTTTTAGAGAAATACATATTTACTCTTTAAATGTTCAGTAAAATTCAACTGTGAAGCCATCTGGTCTTGGGCTTTTGTTTGTTGGAAGATTATTTATGACTGATTCAATTACTTTGCTCATTATCAGTCTGTTTGACGTTTTTTATTTCTTCCTGCTTCTGTTTTGGGAGGTTATATTTCTAGGGATTTATTCATTTCTTCTGGTTGTCCAATTATGTTACATATATTTTTTTCATAGTATTCTCATAATTATTTGTATCTCTGTGGTGTAGGTTTTGACTTTTCTTCTTCTTCTTTTTTGTAATTTTATTTATTTGGTTCATTTCTCTTATCTCTTTGCTAAGTCTGGCTAGGGGTTTATCAATCTTATTAATTTTTTTTTTTAAAGAACTAGCTCTTGGTTTCATTGATCTGTTTTATTGCCTTTTGGTTTCTAGATCTTTTATTTCTGCTTTCATCTTTATTATTTCACTTCCTTTGCTGCCTTTATGCTTCATTTATTGTTCTTTTTCTAGCTCCTTTAGGAGTGATAGTAGGTTATTTATATGACGTTTTTCTTGCTTTTATGGTACACCTCTTTAGCTCCATACTTCCCTCTTGGGAGCACTGTCATATTTTTATTTTCCTTTGTTTCCAAATATTTTTGAAATTTCTTCTTTGGTTTCCTCATTGACCCCTTCAATATTCAGTAGCAAGTTGTTTAACCCCCATGTATTTGTGTTCTTTCCAGGTTTTTTTCTTGTATTGACTTTAAGTTTCATAGCATTCATTTGTGAATGAAATGCATACTTTTCAAAGGATCATCTCATAGTTTTATTAATCTTTTTCTATTAATCTTTTATTAAACTTTTTGTCAGAAAGTATGCATGGTATGATCTCAGTCTTTCTGTGCTTGTTGAGGCCCGACTTGTGATCTTGTATGTGATCTATCCTGGAGATTGTCACATGTGCACTTGCAAAGAATGCATATTTTGCTTTAGGATGGAATGTTATGAATATATCTGTTAAGTCCATCTGGTCTAGTGTGTCAGACCTATTTTTTTCTTAGTGATTTTCTGCTCAGATGATCTGTCCATTGATGCAAGTCTGTTGTCAAAGCCCCCTACCCTTATGGTATTATTATCAATGAGTGCCTTTATGTTTGTTATTAAAAGTTATATATTTGGGTGTTCCCATACTCATAACATAAATATTTATAATTATTAGATCTTCTTGTAGTAGAGTCCCCTTTATATATATATATTTTTTAAATTTATTTTTTATTTATTTTCAGCATAACAGTATTCATTATTTTTGTACCACACCCAGTGCTCCATGCAATTCATGCCCTCTATAATACCCACCACCTGGTACTCCGACCTCCCACCCCCACCCCTTCAAAACTCTCAGATTGTTTTTGAGAGTCCATAGCCTCTCATGGTTCACCTCCCCTTCCAATAGAGTCCCCTTTTATATGATGTAATGTCCTTCTTCACCTTCACTGTTATAGTCTTTGATCTTAAGTCCAGTTTTTCCTATATATAAATTGCTACTCCAGCTTTTTGACATTCATTTGCATGATAAATGTTTCTCCATCACCTCACTTTCAATCTCTATTTGTGTTCAGGTCTAAAATGAGTCTCTCTTAGTGAGCATAGAGATGGGTCTTTTTTTGTTTTGTTTTGTTTTGTTTTATCCATTCTAACACTCTATGTCTTTTGATTGGAGCCTTTTGTCCATTTTCATTCCGAGTAATTATTGATAGATGTGTATTTAATGTCATTTTACTACTTCTTTTGTCATTGTTTCTGGAGATTTTGTCTGTTCCTTTATTGTCTTTGTTATTTTTGGTCTTTTCTTTCCACTCAAAGAGTCCCCTTTAATATTTCTTGCTGGGCTGGATTAGTGTTGATAAACATCTTTAGTTTTTTGTCTGGGAAACAGTTCATGTCTCCTATTCCAAAGGTATTGCAAATGATAGACTTGCTGGATAAAATATTCTTTGCTGTAGATTTTTCTCATTCAACATGTTGAATGGATCATGCCACCTCCTTCTGTCTTGCCAAGTTTCTTGGAGTGATATCCAGCTAGTCTTAGATGATTTCCTTGTAAGTTAAGTACTTCTTTTGTCTTTCAGATTTTAAGACTCTTTTCTTTACCACTATATTTTGCAAATTTAATTACAACATTTAATTACAACAAGAAGGTGTTAACCTTCTTCTGTTGATTTTGATGAGCGTTCTCTGTGCCTCCTGGATCTGGATGTCTGGTTCCTTCCCCAGATTAGGGAAATTTTTAACTCCTATTTCCTCCAATAAATTTTCTTTCCAATTCTGTCTCCTTTCTTCTTCTGGGATTCCTAGTATATGAAATTAATTACATTTGATGGATTCATTGATTTTCTTTCTACTCTTGTGATCCATAATTCTTTTTATCTTTTGTTCAGCTTCATTTTCCATTATTTTGTCTTCTATATTGTTTAGTTCTTCCTTTGCTTCTTCCATAGTTGTGTTCATTGCATCAATCCTGTTCCCAAGTTCAATTACTGTACTTTTCATTTCTGACTGATTCCTTTTTAAATCTTTTATCTTTTCAGGAAGGGCCTCCCTGACATCTTCCATTCTTTTCTCAAGCCCAGTGACATCCTTGTGATTTTTCTTTAAATTATCCACCAGACATGTTAGTTATATCTGTTTCACTTAAGTCTGTGGGCATGACCTTATCTTTTGTTTCATTTGGGATGAGTTCCTCCATCTTGACATTTTGATTAAGTCTCCTTCTTATTCTCTTTGTTAGAAAATCCCATTATGTTTGGTGGTCCTGACATTAATGGCTTTATGAAGAAGGGGTCATGTTGTTCCAGGCCTCATACTACATATACACATAAAGGTTGCATTTCTATTGTGTGCTACCTGCAGTCTACTGTTGCATTTTGACTTCTCTGTCCTTCAGGCCAGTCTTCTGCAGATACTTTTCTCCTCTTTGATGGGCAGTGTTTGTCCCTTACCAAGAAAGTGGTGAGTTTTAAGTAGGTATGCTCTATTCTGCTTGTGAAATGAGACATGATACGACTTCTAGTGTAACTGTAGTCCTGCAGAATTCTCTCATCAGGAGACATAGTGTGGGTAGGGATTTCTTCTGGTCTTCTGGAGAAAGGGCCCATCATTCTGAAACTGAGGAAAATTTGACCAAGAAGGATAGTACCATATCATTTTCTGCCTAATAATAGTATGGTAAGAGATTTTAAAAATAGGAGGAAAATTGGAAAATTAACAAATACACGAAAACTAAGCAACCCGCTCCTGGAACAACCAATGAGTCAAAGGATAAATTAAAGAAGGTATTAAAAATGTATCTTGGGGGGGACCAGATGGTGGGAAAATGGGAGGAGGCACCTTTTCAACCTGTACCCTAAAGTGAGCTGATTACCTACTAAAGAACTCCGATCACCTATGAAATCAGCCTGAGATCAGAATTATATACGTCTGAATCTCTACAAGGGCAGAAGATGCCAGTGGGCAGGTAAAGCGGTGTGGGAACGGCAGACTGATATCAGAGGATAAACAAAAGGGGGAGAGAGCCACCAGAGGTGACTGGCTGGAAAGTAATACTCCCAATATGAGTGAGAGTGCCCTGCATCTGGGGACGAGCATTAACTTGGAGACTGGTTGAAAGCACTCCAAAAGAGCAAAGGATCATGGGGGAGGAAATTGTGGGAATCAGGGTGGCTAGGGACAGGGGCTTAAGTCCATGGTCCCAGGACAGCCTCCCCTGGCGCTGAGCCAGAGAGAATGTGGCAGAGAAACCAGGTCTTGGTCCCTAAGCTGCCAGCATGTCCGAGAACGCATTGGGTCCGGCTCCTGTGAAGGGATGGGAGTCACGCTAGAGGGCAGAATGCGCGAGCCCTGCTATAGAGCCCGAGATGCACGTGCCCCTCATCCTCCCCTGAGAGAGGTACATAGGCCCAGTCAGCGCCCTTTGATACACGCCATTGTTTCAGAGCCTAAGACGCGTGCACCAAAGTCTCCCCCCAGAGAGGTGCACGAAGGCCCAGCCTGGTGCTTTCGGACCTGCACCCCATTCTCAGAGCCTGAGACCCACGCACAACCCACAGCCTACCCTGAAAGAGGTGCACGCAAGCCGGGTGCTCTTAGACTCAGAAAGACCAGGCACTCCCAGCCCGGTCCAGTGGGAAAATCTCAGTGTGTGATTGTTGCTTGGAACCTGTCTGGTGGTCTGGAGCTGCCCAGACAGCCGCCACTGCCATGGCTTTGGGTACAAGCAAAAGATCCTGCATCCCCAGGGACCGTGACTTGGAACCTGCTCTGCCAGTGGCCAAGGGGGAACTTATTTGGGCTCTGCAGCCAGACTGAGGCTTCTCTCTGAGAGGGAGGTCAGGGTGCAGTTTGTTTTCCTCTAAAACTACAAAAACCATCAAAAGCAGTCAAGGTGAGAGGAAAAAAAAAAAGTGAACAAACATAAAAACCACCAGAGAACAAAAGCCTGAAAAAAACCCAGTTTCCTCAGAGCCCACCCCCTTGAGGGGGGGCGGGAGGACTTAACTCAAGGAACATCATTGACTGAAAACCCACGTGGCAGGCCCCTCCCCCAGAAAACAAACCAAGAAAGAAAAAAAAAAAAAGGATGACAAGAGAGCAACCACCACTACTTCATAGGAAAACTTTTATTTTTTAATTGTTCCCGCTATTCTGGTTCATTTTTTTATATAGATAATTTTTTTAACCTATTTACCATCACAGTGAGCTGTCCAGTACATCAAATTCCATAATAACCTTCTAACCTGAACTTTTTGATACATACACCTATGTTTTTCTTTTGCATTTCTATTTTTTGAATTTTTTTTTAAATTTAATTTGGTTTAGTCTAGTTTATTCCTTTTTATTTTTATTTTCTAATATTCATATAGAGTTCAAGTTCAAAGTAATCCCCTTTCCCCAAACAATACTACCCCTATAGGTAAACCAATTTTTTAAAAGATTTTATTTATTTGACAGATAGAGATCACAAGGAGGCAGAGAGACAGGCAGAGAGAGAGAGAGAAGAGGAAGCAGGCTCCCTGCTGAGCAGAGAGCCCAATGCGGGGCTCGATCCCAGGACCCTGGGATCATGACCTAAGCCGAAGGCAGAGGCTTTAACACACTGAGCCACCCAGGCACCCCAGTAAACCAATTTTTAATCCCGCTTTATCTTAGGAAAGCTGAGTCCTTTAACAAAGATATCAAGATACACCCAGGAAGAATCAAACAACCTTTCTAGCCCACACTGTGAATTTATAACTGCTCTCCCATCTTTTTCTTCCACCAGTGTTTCTGTGTCTTTGTGTTTGCCCTGATAGTATATAAATCTTACACGTGGGGTTCTTTTTGAAGAGGTTCTTCCTTTATTTGAAAAAAAAATATATATATATATATATATATTTTTTTTTTCTTGTTATATACTTTTATCAGTCTTTTTGTTTGTCTGTTTTTGTTTGTCTACTTCATAAATCTTACCTTGGAGCCCATTTGGGCTGAACCTTCTCTTTCATCTTCCCTTTCTTTCCTGTCTCTCTCTCTCTCTCTCTCTTTGTTTTCTTTTTCTTTTCTTTTGTCTCTCGTTTGGGTGGGGAATCCTGATTGCTCAGAAGTGTTCCAGGGTGCACCTTGACTGCACCATGATCAATACATCCAGCTACATCTGTTCAGTCATCTCTCACCAAAATGACTAGGAGGAGGAATGCCTAACAGAGGAAAAATAGAGAGGATGGACCTTCTGCAACAGAGCTAATGGCTATCAACATAGACAATATGTCGGAAAGAGAATTCAGGCTAACAATTATCCAGGCAAGAGCTAGGTTGGATAAAGCCATGGATGACCAAACAGAATTGATTAGGGCCGAGCTGAAAGCGATGAGAGATGATGTTGACAATGTTAGGATGGAGCTTAAAGCTACCAAGGCTGAGGTTCACAATGCTCTCAGTGAGTTCCAATCTAATCTAAATTCTCTAAAAACTAGGGTAACTGAGACAGAATATATAGAATTAGTGATCTGGAGGACAAACAGATGGAGAGAAAGGATCACGAGGAAGACTGGAACAAACAGCTTAGAAGGCATGAAAACAGAATCAGGGAAAGAAATGATGCCATGAAACGTTTCAACATCAGAATTATTGGAATCCCTGAAGGAGAGGAGAAAGAAAGAAGTCTAGAAGATATAGTGGAACAAGTTCTTCATGAAAATTTTCCCAATCTCACGAATGGAACCAGCGTTCATGTACTAGAGGCTGATCGGTATCCACCCAAGATTATACATTCCAAAAAAACATCACGACACCTGATAGTCAAATTGAGAAATCATAATTGTAGGTATAATCTCTTGAAAGCCGCTAGGATAAAGAGGCTCCTTACTTACAGAGGAAAGCCCATCAGAATAACGTCAGACCTGTCCACAGAGACCTGGCAAGCCAGAAAGGGCTGGCAAGATACATTCAGGGCACTAAATGAGAAGAACATGAAGCCAAGAATACTTTATCCAGCAAGACTGACATTCAAAATGGATGGAGAGATAAAGAGTTTCCAAGACTGGCAAGGCTTAAAAGACTACGCAACCACCAAGCCGACACTGCAGGAAATATTAAGGGAGGTTCTATAAGAGGAAAAATCCTAAGAATAGCATTCAACAGAAATATAGAGACGATCTGCAGAAAGAAAGACTTAAAAGCTAACACTATGTCATTAAAAACGTATCTATCAATAATCACTCTCAATGTGAATGTTCTAGATGCGCCCATAAAATGGCACAGGGTTTCAGATTGGATAAAATGACAGGACCCATCCATATTTTGTCTACAAGAGACCCATTTTGAACCTAAAGATACACCCAGACTGAAAGTGAAGGGATGGAGAAGCATTTTTCATGCCAATGGGCCTCAAAATAAGGCTGGAGTAGTGATTCTCATATCAGATAAATTAGATTTTAAACTAAAGATTGTAGTCAGGGATACAGAAGACACTACATAATCCTTAAAGGGACTATCCACCAAGATGATCTAACAATTGTAAATGTCTATGCCCCCAATATGGGTGCAGCCAATTACATAAGAAAACTCTTAATCAAGATAAAGAGTCATATTGATATGAATACACTAATAGTAGGAGATCTTAACATGCCTCTCTCAGAAATAGACAGATCATTGAAGCAGAAAATCAATAAAGAAACAAGAGCATTGAATGACACATTGAACCAGATGGACCTCATAGAGATATACAGAACATTCCACCCTAAAACAACAGAATACTCATTCTTCTCAAGTGCACATGGAACCTTCTCAAAAATAGACCACATACTGGGTCACAAATCAGGACTCAACTGATAGCAAAAGACTGAGATTATTCCCTGCATATTCTCAGATCATATTGCCTTGGAGCTGGAGCTCAATCACAAGGAAAAGTTCTGAAGGTACTAAAACATCTGGAAGCTAAAGACCACCTTGTTTAAGACTGCTTGGATCAACCAGGAGATCAAAGAAGAACTGAAACAATTCATGGAAACCAATGAGAATGAAGACACTTTGGTCCAAAACCTATGCGATACAGCAAAGGTGGTCCTAAGGGGGAAATACATAGCCATCCAAGCCTCCCTCAAAAAAAATTGAAAAATCCAGAACACAGCAGCTGTCTCTACACCTTAAAGAACTGGAGAATCAACAACAAATCAAGCCAACTCCACATGTAAGAAGGGAAATTATCAAGATTAGAGCTGAGATCAATGAGGTAGAAACCAGAGATACAGTAGAACGTATCAATGAAACTAGAAGCTTGTTTTTTGAAAGAATCAATAAGATTGATAAACTATTGGCTACACTAATCCAAAGGAAAAGAGAGAAAGCCCAAATTCATAAAATTGTGAATGAAAAGGGAGAGATCACAACGAACACCAAGGAAGTAGAAACAATGATCAGAAGTTATTATCAACAGTTATATGCCAATAAGCTAAGCAACCTAGATGAAATGGATGAATTCCTGGAAAACTACAAACTCCCAAAATTGAACCAGGAAGAAATCGACAACCTGAATAGACTGATATCTAGTAAAAAGATTGAAGCAGTGAACAAAAACCTCCCAAAAAACAAGAGCCCAGGACTTGACGGATTCCCTGGGGAATTCTACCAAACTTTCAAAGAAGAAATAACACCTATTCTCCTGAAGCTGTTTCAAAAAATTGAAGCAGAAGGAAAACTTCCAATTTCCACAGAAATTGGAAGAACCACAGAAGAACCACATGGTCCTCTCAGTTGATGCAGAAAAAGCATTTGACAAAATCCAGCATCCATTCCTGATTAAAACGCTTCAAAGTATAGGGATAGAGGGAACATTCCTGAACTTCATCAAATCTATTTAGGAAAGACCCACAGCAAATATCATCCTCAATGGGAAAAAGATTGCAGCCTTCCCGGTGAGATCAGGAACACGAAAACGATGCCCACTCTCACCATTCTTGTTCAACATAGTATTAGAAGTCCTAGCAACAGCAATCAGACAACAAAGAGAAATAAAAGGTATCCAAATTGTCAATGAAGAAGTCAAACTCTCTCTCTTCGCAGATGACATGATTGTTTATATGGAAAACCCAAAAGACTCCACCCCCAAACTACTAGAACTCATACAGCAGTTCAGTAACGTGGCAGGATACAAAGTCAATGTACAGAAATCAGTGGATTTCTTATACACTAACAATGAAAATACAGTAAAGGGAAATTAGAGAATCGATTCCATTTACTATAGCACCAAGAACCGTAAGATCCCTGGGAAGAAACCTAACCAAAGAGGTAAAGGATCTGTACTCGAGGAACTACAGAACACTCATGAAAGAAATTGAAGAAGACACAAAAAGATGGAATACCATTCCATGCTCTTGGATCGGAAGAACAAACATTGTTAAAATGTCTATACTGCCTAGCGCATTCTATACTTTTAATGCCATTCTGATCAAAATTCCACCGGTATTCTTCAAAGAGCTGGAGCAAATAATCCAAAAATTTGTATGGACTCAGAAGAGACCCTGAATCGCTAAGGAAATGTTGAAAAATGGTAATAAAACTGGGGGCATCACGTTACCTGATTTCAAGCTTTATTACAAAGCTGTGATCACCAAGACAGCATGATACTGGCATAAAAACGACACATAGACCAGTGGAACAGAGTAGAGAGACCAGGTATGGACCCTCAACTCTATGGTCAATAAATCTTCAACAGTACAGGAAAAAATATACAGTGGAAAAAAGACAGTCTCTTCAATAAATGGTGCTGGGAATACTGGACAGCTATATGTAGAAGAATGAAACTCAACCATTCTCTTACACCGTACACAAAGATAAACTCAAAATGGATAAAAGACCTCAACATGAGACAGGAATCCATCAGAATCCTAGCGGAGAACATAGGCAGTAATCTCTTTGATATCAGCCACAGCAACTTCTTTCAGGATATATATCCAAAGGCAAAGGAAACAAAAGCAAAAATAAACTTTTGGGACTTCATCAAAACCAAAATCTTCTGCACAGCCAAGGAAACAGTCAAGAAAACAAAGAGGAAACCCACGGAATGGGAGAAGATATTTGCAAATGACAGTACAGACAAAAGGTTGATATCCAGGATCTATAATGAACTCCTCAAACTCAACACACATGAAACAGGCAAACATATCAAAAAATGGGCAGAAGATATAAACTGACACTTCTCCAATGAAGGCATACAAATGGCTATCAGACACCTGAAATAATGTTCAACATTACTAGCCCTCAGGGAGATTCAAATTAAAACCACATTGAGATATCACCTTACACCAGTTAGAATGGCCAAAATTAGCAAGACAGGAAACAACATGTGTTGGAGGGGATGTGGAGAAAAGGGAACCCTCTTCCATTGTTGGTGGGAATGCAAGTTGGTGCAGACTCTTTGGAGAACAATGTGGAGATTCCTCAAGAAATTAAAAATAAACTTCCCTATGACCCTGCAATTGCACTCCTGGGTATTTACCTCAAAGATACAGATGTAGTGAAAAGAAGGGCCATCTGTACCCCAATGTTTATAGCAGCAATGGCCATGGTTGCCAAACTGTGGAAAGAACCAAGATGCCCTTCAACGGACGAATGGATAAGGAAGATGTGGTCCATATACACTATGGAATATTATGCCTCCATCAGAAAGGATGAATACCCAACTTTTGTAGCAACATGGACGGGACTGGAAGAGATTATGCTGAGTGAAATAAGTCAAGCAGAGAGAGTCAGTTATCATATGGTTTCACTTATTTGTGGAGCATAACAAATAGCATGGAGGACATGGGGAGTTAGAGAGGAGAAGGGAGTTGGGGGAAATTGGTAGGCAAGGTGAATCATGAGAGACTATGGACTCTGGGAAACAATCTGAGGGGTTTGAAGTGGCGGGGATGTGGCAGGTTGGGGTACCAGGTGGTGGGTATTACAGAAGGCACAGATTGCATGGAGCACTGGGTGTGGTGCAAAAATAATGAATACTGTTATGCTGAAAATAAAAAAAATGTATCTTGACACAAATGAGAATGGAAACACAATATATTAAACTCCATTTGGTATAGCAAAAGCAGTTCCATGAAGGAATTTTACAGCTACTGTTGTATACTATAAAAAGATCTTGAAAAGACAACCTCAGGGGGCCTGGGTGGCTCAATGGGTTAAGCCTCGGGCTTTGGCTCAGGTCATGATCTCAGGGTCCTGAGATTGAGCCCTGCATCAGGCTCTCTGCTCAGTGAGGAGCCTGCTTCTACCGCTCTCTCTTTCTGCCTGCCTCTCTGCCTACTTGTGATCTCTATTTCTATTTTTGTGCCAAATAAAAAAAAAAAAAAAGAAAAGGCAACTTCACTTTACACTTCAAGTATCTAGGAGAAGAAGACCAAACTAAGTCAAAGTTATCAAAAGGCAAGAAATAATGAAAACTAATTTTCATTAGGGTAGAGACAAATTAAAGGATAAGAAAACAATAGAAAAGATTAATAGATCTATGAGATGTTCCTTTGAAAGGATATACAAAATTGTGAAGCCATTAGCTAGATTCATGAAGAAAAATGAGAGAAGACCCATATTAATAAGACTGCAAATGAAAGAAAAGACATTACAACTGATCCTCCATAAAAACAAACAAAAAAGAAATGACATAACTTTTAACAGATACACTCAAAAAAATTGTAGAGGCTAAAAAATGAAAAAAAATTCAGAAACATAAAAATCTACCAAGACTGAATCAGGAAATATATGGAAAATATAATCTCCAAATAATGAGTATGAAGATTGAATCAATAATAAAATATCTCCAAACACAATAAAGCTCTGGACTTACCAGATGTAGAAATGCCAGTTGGCTTTACTGCTAAATTATATCAAATATATATAGAATAATTAACACCAGTCTTTCTCTAACTCTTCCAAAAAAATTAAGGAAAACATCTAAATTCATTTTACGTTCACTAACTACCCACATAGCAATGACAAATGAAAATATTAGAAGACCCCCAAAATATATTTTACTATCCCTGGTGAACCTAAATGCAATATTTTTCAACAAAATATTAACAAACTGAATTTAATAACATTTTAAAGGATTATTTACCATGTCCAAGTAGAATTTATCCCTAGGATGCAAGAATGGTTCAACATATGAAAATAAAAATATGTGATATACTACTTTAATTAATGATAAAAAAGACATGATTATCTCAATGGATGCAGAAAAAACATTTGATAAGTACCTCATCCTTACCTTGCAAAAACTGTCAAAAGCTTATGTTTAGAAGGAACATACTTCCAAGAAATAAAGGTCACAGTGACAAACACAAAACTAAACTCATACTTAGTCACAAAAAGTTGAAAATTTTATCTGTAAAGTCAAGGACAAGACAAACATGCACAGTTTCATCACTCTATTCACTATAGTACTGGAAGTACTAGATGGATCAATCAGGCAATAAAATAAAACAAATGGCCTCAGAATGAGAGTGGGGGATATAAAACTGTCCCTATTTGCAGATAAAATGATTTTATATATAGGAAATTCCAAAAACTCCACCACAGACTTGCTATATTTAATCAACAAATTCAGTAAACTTGTAGGACGCCAAATCAACACGTAATAATCAGTGGCAATACAACTATATTTCTGGAAACAAACAAAAAACAAAAACAAAAACAAGTGGTAGAACTTGAGGACGAAGCTGGAGAAAGAGGACCTTAAGCTCAACTTTTTCCGTGAATACAACTAAAGAATACTTGCAACAGTGTAAATTACTCAGGAAATGGCCCAAATACTGGAAGAATAAACTCTACAACTAAATTTAGAGAAGAGGCCACATCAAAACTGGTAGGAAAGGCAGAGAAGTAGTCATGAGCTAAACATATTTGTAGGACTATTTGTGGAGAGTGGGATACCATGGGCAAAGAAAGAGGAGAGAAACAGAACCTCACAACGGGCCACCTGCAAGAGCAAGGTGAATCCCTGTAACATTTGGGTTTGAAGACCAAAGGGTCAATTTTTGTGAATTCTTACAAGCAGTGGGACTTAAAACCTGAAATTAAACAAACAAACAAACCAAAAAAAAAAAAAAAAACCAAACCAAAACAAAACAAAACAAAACAACAACAAAAAAATGGCTCAGCTCTAGAAGAGGTAGGAGGGCAAGAGAAAACTGAGTCCCTGCCCATAAACAGAGAGCATAACAAACAGCTCATATGGACACAACATATAAGCAGCAATTTGAAAGGTCCCTGAGGCATTTAGAAACAATTGTTATTTATTCATCTTAGAGGCTGTCCCAAATGAACAGAAATCACTAGGGACTTCCTCCTCCAGGAAAAAAAAAAAAACAAAAAAAAAACAAAAAATAACCTTCCCAGAACTCAGCATACACAGGGGCACCTGAAGGACTGGCTATCAAACTTGCTAGCACAGCTGTTCAGCCTCCATATGCTGTGTTTTTGGCAAAACACCCTTCCAGACATTGCCCCTGTCCCAGCATTACAAGGCCATTTACATAGTGCTCAAACCTTGCTAATACTGCCCTCATGCAACATTGTCCCCTGCAATGAGCTTCTACAGGCGTAAAAGGTCTATTCAGTCTCTGTGCTGCATGGGCCCTCCCCTGATACCAATGCATTGTCTCGGTGCTGTCCTTTGGAAGATCGACACTCACCTATGTGCTCTCAGCCAGGGTGATGCTGCAGGCTTGACAGTGTACAAGCAGCCCTTACAGTGGTCAGCATGATTCCAAAGTGATTCCTGCCCTGGAGAGAGGGAAATGTAACCAAACACACCAGTCAGACTGCTGTCCCAATAGTGGCCTGGAGGAAAATAACTAGTCTGACTATGGGGCATGATAAACAACAAAATCTCTCAAGGGACAACACAGGCAAATCACCTATAACACCTGGTGCTACAGCATCTCTGGCAAAAGTCTGGTCTGACTCAACTCAAGTACAAGGCATTGTAATTGGTTTGTAATGCCACAGGGACCAAACAATGCCCACAAGAGACAAAGAGAATCATTGCAAACAACTGGACTAAAAGGTAAAAGTGGCTCAGTTGCAATAGCAGAGCAAACACATCACACATGGAGACACCTCTGAAGCATCAGGTTCTCATGAACAGAGGACACTACATGGAAGGGGTACTACAGGACCTCACCTTCATAAGACTGTTATTTCCAGTGCAGGTGATGTAGCTGTCTTTCCTGAAACAGAGAAACAGACACAGAAAGTGAGAGAAAATGAGAAGACAGAGGAATATATCCTGAATGAAAGAACAGGACAAAAACAGAGTAAGAGACCTAAGTGAAATGGTTATAAGTAATAAGACTGATAATGAATTTAAAGTAATGATCATGAAGACACTCACTGGACTTGAAAGGCGAGTGGAAGACATTAGTGAGACCACAGAAAAAGAGATGAGGGATTTAAAAAAAAAGGAACCAATCAGGGATGTAGAATAATGAATAAAATTAAAAATACACTTGATGAAATAAATCAAGCGAGAGGAAGCAGAGGAAGGAATTAATGATCTGGAAGATAAAACAATGGAAATTAGTCATGGTGAGCAAATAAGAGAAAAATTAATTAATGAAAAGCGAAAGTAGACTTAGGAAACTCAGTCACTTCAACAAGTTTAATAATATTTGCATTATAGGAATCCGAGAAAAAGAAGAAAGAGAAGAGGGGACAGAAAATTTATTTGAAGAAATAATATCTGAGAACTTGCCTAATATGGGAAAGGAAACAATTATCCAGATCAAGAAGGCACAGACAGCTGCCCAACAAAATCAACCTAAGGAGGTCCACACCAAATAACACTGTAAATAAAGTGCAAAATGTAGTGATAAGAATAAAAATTTAAAGAGGCAAGGGAAAAGAAGACATGCAAGGGTAATACCATAAGGCTATCAACAGAATTTTCAACAGAAACTTTGTAGACCAGAAGAGAATGGCACGTGCTGAAAGGGAAATTCTTTTCCTTTTTCCCAAGAATACCCTATCCAGGAAACTTACCATTCAGAATAGAAGGGGAGATAGAGGTTCTGAGAGAAAAACAGATACAACAAAACAAAACAAAACTTAAAAAGGTCGTGACCACTAAACAATCCTAGCAAAAAGTATTAAACTGGATGATTTGATGGATGGGAAAGACAATAAATGATAGTATAAAACAAGAGTGTAACTGCAGAAATCAGTCAAAGGATTCACAGAATAAAAGGATATAAAAGACAACACCATATACTAAAAACATGGGGAGGGGAGAGGAGCAAGGAATGGCTTCAAACTTAAGCGACCAACATAACATAAATTGCTATATACAAAAAATGTTAATAGAAACCTAATGATAATCACAAATAAAAACCGCTAATAGGTATGCAATGAATGAAGAGAAAATAATCTAAGTATATCAGTAGAGAAATCCAGCAAACCTTGAAAGAGAGCAAAAGAAGAAAGGATCAGAGAAAAACTATAGAAACAACAAAATAAGTGATACAGTAGCAATGAATACACACACACACACACACACACACACAGAATTACTTTGACTATAAATAGACTAAACAATCTAATCAAAAGACACAGTATGACAGAGTGGGGAAAAAAAATAAGACCCATCTATATGCTACCTACAAAAGACCACTTTAGGCCTAAGAACACCTGCACATTGAAAATGAGGGAAGGGGGGTGCCTGGGTGGCTCAGTGGGTTAAAGACTCTGCCTTCGACTCGAGTCATGAACCCAGAGTCCTGGGATCAACCCACACATTGGGCTCCCTGCTCAGCAGGAAGCCTGCTTCCTCCTCTCTCTCTGCCTGTTTCTCTGCCTACTTGTGATCTCTGTCTGTCATATAAATAAATAAAATCTTTAAAAAAAAAGAAAATGAGGGAAGGGAGAAACTTTTGCCATGCAAATGGCTGTTAAAAAACAAATCCAATGTAGTGATATTTATATTGGACAAAATCAACTTTAAAACAAAGTCCATAAAAAGAAACAAAGAAGGACACTATATAATAATAAAAGGGGACAATCCAACATGAAAATATCACAATTGTAAATATGTATGCCCTGAAGATAAGAACCAAATACATAAAACAGTGAATAAGAAAAAGAAACTAATTAATAATAATGCAATAGTAGTAGGGGACTACTACATCAATGGACAGATCACCTACGCAGAAAATCAACAAGGAAACAGTTGCTTTAAATGACACACTGGACCAGATGGATTTAACAGATATATTCAGAATATTCCATCCTAAAACAGGAGAATACACATTCTTTGAAAGTGGACATGGAACATCCCTTAGAATAGATCACATATTAGACCACAAAACAAGTCTCAATAAATTAAAAAAAGATTGAAGTCATACCATGCACTTTTCCTGACCCCAAAAATATGAAATTAGAAATCAACCACAAGAAAAAAATCTATAAAGACCACAAATACATGCACATTAAATAACATACTACTAAACAATGAATGGGTCAATAAGAAATCAGAGAAGAAATAGAAGATTACATGGAAACAAAGGAAAATGAAAACACAATAGTCAAAAATATTTGGTATATAGTAAAAGTGGTTCTAAGAGGAAAGTTTATAAGAATACAGACTTAACTCAAGAAGCAAAAAAAATCACAAATAAATAACCAAACCTTACTCCTAAAGGAGCTGGAAAATGAAGGACAGGCAAAAACCAAACCCAGCAGGAGAAAGGGAATAATAACCATTAGAACAGAAATAAACAATATAAAAACTAAAAAAGAGGAAAAAAAGAAGAGATCAATGAAGCCAGAAGCTAGTTCATTGAAAAGAACAAGAAAACTGAAATCAAATTTAGCCAGATTCATCAAAAGAGAGAGAGGAAGAACGAGAGAGAAAGGACTCAAATAAACCAAAAAAAAAAAAAAAAAAAAAAAGAGAAGAAAGAGGAAAAATAACAACTGGCTCCACAGAAATACAAAGGATTGTAGGAGAATATTATGAAGTAGTGCATGGCAACAATTGAACAACCTGAAATAAAAGGATAAATTCCTAAACATATAATCTCCCAAAACTCAATCGGGAAGAAATAGAAATTTGAACAGTCCAATGACCAATAATAAAATTGAATCAGAATTCTAAAAACACCCAACAAACAAAAGTCCCGGACAAGGTGGCTTCACAAGTGAATTCTACCAAACCTTTAAAGAAGAGTTAATTTAAGTTCATAAAGTATTTCAAAAAATAGAAGAGGAAGGAAAGTTTCCAAATTCATTTAATGAGGCCAGCATTACCATGACAGCAAACCAGATCTTTATCTACCAAAAAAGATGGCTGAAGGCCAATATTTCTTAGGAGCATAGGTGCAAAAATTCTCAACAAAATATTAGCAAAGTGAATCCAACAATACATTAATAAATATTCACCACAGTCACATGGGATTTATTCCTGATTGCAAGATGATTCAATATTTGAAAATGAATCAATGTGAGGCATCACATTAACAAGAGAAAGGATAAGAACCATATTATCATTTCAATAGATGCAGAAGAAGCATTTGCCAAAGTACAACATTCATTCATGATAAAATATTTTAATGAATTTAGAGAAAAAATACCTCGACACATTAAAGATCATATATAATGAACACACAGCTATTATCATATTCAATGGAGAAAATCTGAGAGCCTTTATCCTAAAGTTAAGAAAAGGACAGATATATCCTCTCTCACTAATATTATTCAACACAGTACTGGAAGTCCTAGTCACAGCAATCAGATTAGAAAAAAGAATAAAAGGCATTCAAATTAGAAAGAAAGTAGTAAAACTTTCACTATGTTAAAATGACATGACTATATATAGAAAACCCTTAGGACTCCACTAAGAAACTATCGGAACTGATAAATGAAGTCAATAAGGTCTCTGGATACAAAATAAATTTGCAGAAATCTTTTGCATTTTTTTTTAAAGTTTTTATTTATTTATTTATTTGACAGACAGAAATCACAAGTAGGCAGAGAGGCAGGCAGAGAGAGAGAGAGAGAGAGGGAAGCAGGCTCCCTGCGGAGCAGAGAGCCCGATGCGGGGCTCGATCCCAGGACCCTGAGATCATGACCTGAGCCGAAGGCAGCGGCTTAACCCACTGAGCCACCCAGGCGCCCCATCTTTTGCATTTTTGAACACTAATAATGAAGCATCAGAAAGATAAATTAAGAAATCAATCACATTTACAATTTCACCAAAGATACTTAGAAATAAACTTAACCAATGAGGTGAAACACCTGTACTTTGAAAACTAGAACATTGAAGAAAGTGAAGATGACACAAACAAGATATTCTATACTCATGGTTGGGAGAACAAATATCATTAAACTTCCAAATTACCCAAATCAATTTACACATTTTTTTTTAATTTTCTTTAAAGATTTTTATTTATTTATTTATCAGAGAGAGAAAGGGGGAGAGAGCGAGCACAGGCAGACAGAATGGCAGGCAGAGGCAGAGGGAGAAGCAGGCTCCCTTCTGAGCAAGGGGCCGGATGTGGGACTCGATCCCAGGACGCTGGGATCATGACCTGAGCCAAAGGCAGCTGCTTAACCAACTGAGCCACCCAGGCATCCCAATTTACACATTTAATACAATTACTTTCAAAGTACCAATAGCATTTTTCACAGAACTGGAACAAACTATTCTAAAATTTATATGGAACCACAAATATCTTGAATAGCCAAATCAATCTTGCAAAAGAAAAACAAAGCTGAAGTATCCAAAGTTCAGATTTTAGATAGTTGTAGTAATCAAAACAATATGGGACTAGCATGAAAATAGACATATAGGTCAATGGAACAGGATAGAAAGTCCAGATAAAAACCCATGATTATATGGTCAAATAATCATTAAGCAAGGTGGAAAGAAAATGCAATGGAGAAAACACAGTCACTTCAAGAAACGTTGTTGGGTAAACTGGATAGCTGTACGAAAAAAATAAAAGAAGAACCTGTACTACTTTTTACACCATTCTAAAAATAAACTAAACATAAATTGAGGATTGAAATGTGATATATGAGGGTGCCTGGGTGGCTCAGTGGGTTAAGCCGCTGCCTTCGGCTCAGGTCATGATCTCAGGGTCCTGGGATCGAGTCCCGCATCGGGCTCTCTGTTCAGCAGGGAGCCTGCTTCCCTCTCTCTCTGCCTTCCCTCTGTCTACTTGTGATCTCTTTCTATCAAATAAACAAATAAAATTAAAAAAAAAGAAATGTGATATATGAAACCATAAAAATCCTAGAAGAGAGTACAGGCAGTAATTTCTCTGACAATTGGTAATAGATAGCAACATTTTTCTAGATGTTTCCTGAGCAAGGGGAAAAATACAAAAATAAACTATTAGGACTTCATCAAATTAAAAATCTTCTGTACAGCAAAGGAAACAAGAAACAAAATGAAAAGACAGCATACTGAATGTGATATTTTTGAAAATACATCAAATAAAGGGTCAATATCTAAAATATATAAAGAACTTCTACAACTGGAAAACAGTATAAAGGTTCCTCAAAAAGTTAAAAATAAAACTACCCTATGATTCATAAATTGCACTATTACATATTTACTCAAAGAATACAAAAATACTAATTCAAAGTGATAACATGCACCCCAATATTTATAGCAGCATTATCTACAATAGCAAAATTATGGAGACAGCCCAAGTATTCATCAACCGAGGAAAAAATAAAGAAGATGTGATATATGTATATACATATATGCACATGTATATACACATGTATATGTATATGTATATACACACACATGCATAAGCTGCAGCAATACAGAAGATAATATATATATATATATATGGTAGTAATCAAAGCAGTTTGGGGATGGCATAAAAATAGATACATAGATCAATGGAACAGGACAGTCCAGATATAAATGCATGATTTGTGTGTGTGTGTGTGTGTGTGTGCATATAACATATATATATATATATATATAATATATTCATTTATTACTTATATTACTCAGCCTTAAAAAAAGGAATGAAATCTTATTGTTTGCAATGATGTGGATAGATAGAGTTAGAAAGTATTGTACTAAGTGAGTTAGAGAGAAAGAAATACCATATGATTTCACTCATATGTGGAATTTCAGAAACAAAACAATTAAGGAAAGGGAAATAAAAAGAGAGACAGAGGCAAACCAAGAAACAGTTAATTATAAAGAACAAACTGATGGTTACCAGAGGGCAGGTGGGGGTGGGTGGGGGAGTGAGTTAAATAAGTGATGGGGATTAAGAAGTACACTTATGATGAACACCAGATGTTGTATGAAAATGTTGAATCGCTATATTATACACCTGAAACTAATATTACACTCTTTGTTAACTGAAATTTAAATAAAAACTTTAAAAAAGTAAAAAATGAACTCAATAAAACTAAAACAAATAGTCCAATTGTATATGGAAAGAAATCATGAACAGAACCTACAGAAGGACAGCAGACACATGAAAAGATCCTCAACATCAATCATCATGAGGGAAATACAAATCAAAACCACAATGAGATTGTACATCACACATGTCAGAATGGCTAAAATCAAAACACAAGAAACAAGTGTTGGGAAGGAGGTGGCAATAAATGAACACTTATTTATGTACTGTTGGTGGGAATGAAAACTGGTGCAGCCACTGTGGAAGACAGCATGGAGTTTCCTTAAAAAATTAAATATAGAACTATCCTATGATTCAGTAATCACACTACTGGGTATTTATCCAAAGAATATGAAAATAGTAATTTGAAGGGATATATGCACCCCTGTGTTTATTTCAGTGTTATTTATATTAACCAAATTACAAAAGCAGCCAAACTGTCCATGGATAGGTGCATGGATAAAAAGTGGTTTAGATATTCAATGGAGTATTAGTCAGCTATAATAATGATGAGACCATGTCATATGCAACAACACAGATGGCTCTATATAGTTTAATATTAAGGGAAATAAGTCATTCAGTGAAAGACAAATACCATATGATTTTATGTATATGTGGAATTTAAGAAACAAATCACACAGGATGCCTGGTGGCCAGTTAACCTGGTCAGTTAAGCTGCTGCCTTCAGCTCAGGTCATGATCCCAGGGTCCTGGGATTGAGTCCCGCATTGGGCTCCTTGCTCAGCTGGGAGCCTGCTTCTCTCTCTCTGCTTCTGCCTGCCATTCTGCCTGCTTGTGTTCTCTCTCTCACAAGTAAATAAATAAATCTTAAAAAAAAAAAAGAAAGAAACAGGGGCACCTGTGTGGCTCAGTGGGTTAAGCCTCTGCCTTTGGTTCAGGTCCTGATCTCAGGGTCCTGGGATCGAGCCCCATATCAGGTTCTCGGCTTAGCAGGGAGCCTGCTTCCCCCTCTATTTCTGCCTGCCTCTCTGCCTACTTGTGAGCTCTCTCTCTGCCAGATAAATAAATAAATAAATAAATAAATAATTTTTTAAAAAGAAAGAAAAAAATCACACAAAGAAAAAAGAGACAAACCAAGCAAAGCAGATTGTTAACTACATCAAACATATTGATGGTTACCAGAGGGGAGGTGGGTGGGTGTGCCTGGGTGAAACAGTTGAAGAGAAGTAAGTGTACATTTCTAATGAGCACTTAGTAATGTATAGAATTGCTGTATAACTCTATTGTACAGCTAGATTTGTACACCTAGAATCTAGCAGTATATGTTAACTATACTGGAATTAAAAAAAAATAAGAGTAACTAGCATATAAAAAACCTAGCCTTAGAATTCTCCCAAATTACAGGGGAGCTGTTTGAACGTTCTCTGCTTGGAGGGGCTGGTGGACACACTTTTGCTGCCCATCCATGTTGAATTGCAGACCCATGCAGGTTTTAGGTGCCTAACCTATATGCTGCCTCAGTGATCTCCAGGCCCCTATGCCACTCTAGTCCTAGTTGTCCCACAAATTTTCCCACATGGTTGTGCACACTAGGTCACTCTTACTTGTGTTCATTACACCTCCAGCATTTACATCAAAATGACACAGACACAAAGCACTCCAGAATATTTTATGCCCACATCACTTTGTCTTCAGATAGTTTGATAATACACTTCTGGTACAGAGCATGCTGGAACATCCTGGCTTATATCTGCTTCAGATCCAACCACCCTGCCAAAATGCCACCTTCAAAGATTGCCCCAGAATACCCCTTCTTGCACTCTACTCATCTCCAGTGACCTAGCCAGGGCACCTACTATGTTATGTACCTCAGAACACACTGGCTTGCAACAAAATCAGTTTCAGCTTTCCTATCAGGTCATTCATAATGTGGAGAACACTGGGGCAAGCCAACTTGCAACCATTTCAGCTTCAGCTGACATGCTAGTGAACATTTTACATAGAGAGCCCAAATACCACACCCACCCATATCCATTGTAGCTTTAGTTATCCCACCAGAGGACCTCTTTTTGGAGGAGGTCTGTACACTTGCTCAGATCCAGCCACTCCACCATTGAGCTCTCTGTACAGAGCCCTGAAACACCCTAGCTTACAACCATTCTGTTTATCTATTCTGCCAAGGTATTTTCTGTGAGTAGAAATCCAGGCTCCCCAGCTTGTACTCACTTTAGTTTCAACTATTCTGCCAGGTTGCCCTCTGTACAGGGAGTCCAGGAACTTCCTTGTTCACACACAATCACACTCATTTCCATGACTCATGTCAAGGTACTCCCCAAATAAAGAACACCAAAACATCCTAGATTATACCAAAGTCAGCTTTAGCTACCCTGCCAAATTGCCTTCTGCATGTAGAGCCTCCGGACACCCTGGCTTCCAGGTACTTTAGCCTTAGCAGTCCTGCCAGGGAAACTTTTGCATAGAAAGCCCAACACCACAAAAAATTATTTCCACTTCATGTTTAGCTTTCTTCCAGGGCATCCAGTGAGTAGAAGTTCCTGGGGCCCCAGGCCACACCAGCCACAGTTACAACCAGCCAGAAAAAAATCACCAAGAACACACTGTCAACATAGAGGATACCATACCCAAGACAACTTCATCAAAATTAAAAGAAGTAGCTGTTCTACCTAATCCATAGAAACAAACACAGAAAGTCAATAAAAATGGAGAGACAGTGGGATATGCTCCAAAATAAGAACTAAGAAAATATATCAAAATATATCAAAAAAATCAAAAAAATATCAAAAATATATTTATATATTTTATAAATCAAAATATAGCAAATATATAAAATATATCAAAAAATATATCAAATATATTTATCAAATAAATATATCAAACATATATCAAAATATTTATCTATCCATCTATATATATAAAATAACTAAATGAAGAGGATATAAGCAAAGTTCCTAATAACAATTTACATTAATTATTGCAGTGATGCTCACTGGACTGGAAAGAATGGTGGAATAACTCAATAAAACCTTCAGAAAAGAGACAGACAATATTTATAAAAGGACCAATAATGTTTAAGAATACAGTAACTTAAACAAAAATACACTGGAGGGAATCAACTCAGAATATACAAGTGAATATGGACCACATCTTCCCTATCCATTCGTCTGTTGAAGGGCATCTTGGTTCTTTCCATAGTTTGGCAACCATGGCCATTGCTGCTATAAACATTGGGGTACAGATGGCCCTTCTTTTCACTACATCTGTATCTTTGGGGTAAATACCCAGGAGTGCAATTGCAGGGTCATAGGGAAGTTCTATTTTTAATTTCTTGAGGAATCTCCACACTGTTCTCCAAAGAGGCTGCACCAACTTGCATTCCCACCAACAGTGGAAGAGGGTTCCCCTTTCTCCACATCCTCTCCAACACATGTTGTTTCCTGTTTTGTTAATTTTGGCCATTCTAACTGGTGTAAGGTGATATCTCAATGTGGTTTTAATTTGAATCTCCCTGAGGGCAAATGATGATGAACATTTTTTCATGTGTCTGATAGCCATTTCTATGTCTTGATTGGAGAAGTGTCTGTTCATATCTTCTTCCCATTTTTTGATATGTTTGCCTGTTTCATGTGTGTTGAGTTTGAGGAGTTCATTATAGATACTGGATATCAACCTTTTGTCTGTACTGTCATTTGCAAATATCTTCTCCCATTCCGTGGTTGCCTCTTTGTTTTCTTGACTGTTTCCTTTGCTGTGCAGAAGCTTTTGATTTTGATGAAGTCCCCAAAGTTTATTTTCACTTTTGTTTCCTTTGCCTTTGGAGACATATCTTGAAAGAAGTTGCTGTGGCTGATATCGAAGAGATTACTGCCTATGTTCTCCTATAGGATTCTGATGGATTCCTGTCTCACATTGAGCAGAGAGAGTCAGTTATCATAGGGTTTCACTTATTTGTGGAGCATAACAAATATCATGAAAGACAAGGGGTGTTAGAGAGGAGAAGGGAGTTGGGGTAAATTGCAAAGGGAGATGAATCATGAGAGACTCTGGACTCTGAAAAACAATCTGAGGGGTTTGAAGTGGCGGGGGTGTGGGAGGTTGGTGTACCAGGTGGTGGGTATTATAGAGGGCATGGATTGCATGGAGCACTGGGTGTGGTGAAAAAATAATGAATACTGTTTTTCTGAAAATAAATAAATTGAAAAAATAAAAGAATATACAAGTGATCCAAAAGACAAGGTAACATAAAGTGCTGAAGCTGAACAGCAACAATAACAAGAAAGTTAAATGATGACAGGTTAAGGGATCTCATGGACAGCATCAAGTGAATAAGCATTTGCATTTTTATTTTGAGTTTCCCAGAAGAAGAAGAGATAGAAAAGTACAAAACACTTATTTGAAGAAATAACTGAAAACTTCCCTAACAAAGGGAAGAAAATATACATTCAGGTTCAAAGAAGCACAGGCAGTTTCAAATAAGATAAACTCAAGGAAGACCATGTGATGACACATAATTAAAATGTCAAAGTTTAAAGATGAATAGATAATTTTAAAAGTAGCATGAGAGAAGCAAAACATTACCTACAAGGAAAACCCTTAATACTACCAGAGAATTTTCCAGCAGAAAAGTTACAAGCCAGAAGATAGTGGTATGGCATATTCAAAGTGCTGATAGGAAAAACTCTACAATCAGAAATATTCTACCTGTAAGGTTATCATTCAGATATGAAAGAGAGATAAAAAGCTTCCCAGAAAAACACTAATTGTAAGTGTTTATCACTTCTAAACCAGCCTTACAAGAGATGTTAAAGGGACTTACTAAGTGGAAATTAAATGGTCATTATTGGAGAAAAGAAAACTATGAACAAAATGTTGTTAAAATATGACAGCATATATATAGAACATGAAGGAGGGAGTAAAAAAAATTCTTAGGGATGTGATTGTACTTAAATTATCAGCTTAATATGGACTGCTATATACTTAGGATGTTATATATGAACCTCATTGTAACCACAAATCCAAAATATATAATAGAAATGCAAAAAAAAAAGAGAAAGCCAAACATAACACCACAGAAACTCATCAATCAGAAAGAACAAGAAGAAAAAAGGAAGAGAGAGCAACTGCAAAAATGACCAGAAAACAGTTAACAAAATGGCATTAAGTACATACTGATTGATAACTATTTTAAATATAAGTGGCCTAAATGTTCCAATCCCAAGACATAGGTTGTCAAAATGGATAAAACAATGAGACCAATGTATATGCTGCCTGTAAGAGACTCATCACACATCCAAAGACACATACAGACTAAAAGTGAATCTATGGAAAAGCATATACCATGCATATTGAAATGAAGGAAAAGCCAAGGTAACAATACTTATACCAGAAAAAATAAACCTTAAAACGAAGACTGCAAGATGAGACAAATGAAGGCATCACATATTGACAAAGGGATCAAACAAAAAGATACAATAATTTTAAGTCTCTACACACTGAATTATGATGCACCTAAATACATAAAGCAAATATTAATGGACATAAAAAAGACATTGATGGTAATACAATAATGGTGGGGGACTTAAAGGTCTCGTAAACATCAATGGATAGGTGATCGAGGAAGGAAGTCAATAAAGAAACAGTGTCTGAATTACAAACTAACCAGATGGACATACCAGATATATATGGAACATTCCATCCAACACGAACAGAATACACATTACTTTCAAGTGCACGTGGAAAATTATACAGGCTAGATCACATGTTAGGCCACAAAATAAGTCTTAATAAATTTAAGAAAATTGAATTCACATCACGCCTCTATTTCAATCCCACTGGTATGAAATCAGAAATCAATCACAAGAAAAAAAAATTGGAAAAAAACCCACAAAAACACAGAGGTTAGACAACATGACACTAAACAACCAATGACTCATGAAGCAACCAAAGGAAAAATAATAAAAAAAATACAAGAAGCCAAGTGAAAATAAAAACACAATGATCTAAATAATTGGGTTGCAGCAAAATCAGCTCTAAGAGGGAAATAGCAGTACAGGCTTACCTTAAGAAACAAGAAAAATATGAAATAATCAATCTTCAATCTTCACATAAATGGCATAGGAAAAATAGAACAAACAAAGCCCAAGGTGAGTAAGAAGTAAATAATAAAGATCAAAGCAGATATAAATAACATAAAGACAAAAGAAAAGACAAAAAAAATCAAGAAGTCAAAAGCTGATTCTTTGAAAAGATAAACAAAATTAATAAACTTTTAGCTAGACTCATCAAGAAAAAAAAAAAAAGAAGGACCTAAAAAATAAAATCAGAAATAAAAGGGAATAAGTAACAACTGAAACTACAGAAATACAAAGGAATATAAAACAATACTACAAAAAATTAAATGCCAACAAATTGCACAACCTAGAAGAAATTAGTGGATTTCTAGAAAGGTACAATCTTTTGACACTGAATCAAGAAAAATAGAAAATTTCAACAGACAAATTACTAGTAATGAAGTTAAAACAACAATCATAAAACAACCAAAAAAGTAAAAATAAAAGTCCAGGACCAGATGGATCCACGAGTGCTTTCTGCCAAACATTTAAGGAAGAGTTAATACCTATTCACCCCAATATATTCCAAAAAACAAAACAAAAAAAAAAGAAATGAGCCTCCAAATGCATTTTATGAATCCAACATTAACCTGTACTAAAACTAGATTAAAGACATGATTTAAAAATCCCACTATGAGCCAATATCTCTGATGGACATAGATCCAAAACTACTCACTAAAATATTAACAAACCAGATTCAACAATACACTAAAGGAATTATATATCGTGATGGAGTGGGATTTATTCTGGGTGCACAAGGATGCTGTGATTATTGCAAATAAATCAATCTGATATATCAGATTAACAAAACAGAGGATTAAAAACATATCATTTATCAATAATTGTAAAAATACCTTTAAAAAAGTATAGGATCCATTCATGATAAAAGTTCTCAACTCTGTGGGTATAAAGAGACCATACCTCAACATAATTAAAACCATGTATGAAAACCCCACAGCTAACATTATACTCAATGGTAAAAATACTGAGAGCTTTTCCTTTAAGATCAGGAAAATGACAAAGATGTTCACTTTCACTATTTCTTTTCAGCATAGTACTGGAAGTCCTACAGACAGAAATAAGATAAGAAATAGAAATAAAAGCACTCATATTGGTGAAAGATAAGTTAAATCACAACTCTTTATAGATGATAGAATTTATTCTATAAATAGAAAACCCTAAAGACCAGAGCATAAAAACTACTAGAAATAATAAATGAGTTCAATTGCCTGCAGTATACCATATTAATATCCATAGCCAAAAGCATTTCTATACACCAATAGCAAAGAAGCAGATAGAAAAATTTTAAAAACAACATAATTTACAATTATACCAAAATAACAAGATAGCTAGAAATAAACTTAACCAAAGAAGCAAAAGACATGTAGTTTGAATACTAAAAAACACTGATGAGAGTAATTGAAGATGTCATAAACAAGTGGAAAGATATTCCGTGTTCACTGATAAGAAGAATCAATAATGTTAAAATGTCCATGTTAAGGAAAACAGTCTGAAGACTCAGCACAATCCCTATCAAAATACCAACATCATTTTTCACTGAATTAAATAAAATAATAGTAAAATTTATATGCCATCACAAAAATACCTGGCAAAACAATCTTAAGAAATAACAAAGCTGGAGGAATCACAATTCTAGATTTTAATATGTACAATAGAGCTTTAGTAATCAAAACAGCACAAAAATAGACACATAGATAAATAGAACAGAATAGATATCCCAGAATTAGACACAAGTATATAGTTATCTACAACAAATAGGACAATATTATAAAATGGGGGGAAAAACAGTGTATTCAATGAATGGTGCTGAGAAAACTGGAGAGTTAGGTATAAAAGAGTAAAACTGGATCAGTTTCTACCATCATACACGAAAATAAACCCAAAATGGTTCAAAGACCTAAATGTGAGATTCAAAACCATAAAAATCCTAGAAGAGAATACAGGCAATAACTTCTCCGACATAGGTCATAGCAACATTTTTTTCTAGGTATGTCTCCTAAGGCAAGGGAAACAAAAGAAAAATAAACTATCAAAAGTACATGAAAACAAATCACATTTGCATGGTGAAGGAAATCATCAACAAAACAAAAAGGCATAGTACTGAATGGAAGGAAATATTTGCAAATCACATATCTGAAAAGGGGATAATATCCAAAATATATAAAGAAGCTATAAAATAACATCCCCCCAAGCCCCAAATAAGCTGATTAAAAATGGGCAGAGAACCTGAATCAATATTTTTTCAAACAAGACATATATATGATCAACAGACTCATGAAAGGAGGCTCAACATCACTATTCATCAAGGAAATGAAAATCAAAATAGCAAGATGTGAGAACATATTAGAATAGCTAAAATTGGGGTGCCTGGGTATCTCAGTGGGTTAAAGCCTCTGCCTTCAGTTCAGGTCATGATCCCAGGATCCTGGGATAGAGCCCCGCATGAGGCTTTCTGCTCAGCAGGGAGCCTGCCTCCCTCCCTCTCTCTGCCTGCCTCTTTGCCTACCTGTGATCTCTGTCTGTCAAATAAAAAATAAAATATTTAAAAAAACAATAGCTAAAATAACAAGGGCAAGAAATAATAAGTATTGACAATGTTGTGGAGAAAAGAGAGACTTGTACACTGTTGGTGGAAATAAAAATTGGTATAGGCACTGTGGAAAACAACATGGAAGTTCATCAAAAAATTAAACATAGAAACTTATTATCCATTAATTCTACTGCTGAGGTTTTAACCAAAAGAAAACAAAAGCAATAATTCAAAAATATATATGCAAAATATATTTGTTTATTCCAGCATTGTTTATATTAGCCAAGATGTGGAAGCAACCTAAGGGTCCATGGAGAGATGATTGGACAAGGAAGATTTGGTATATACATATACATATACATATACATATGGTATATATGCATACATATAAAGTAAAATATTACACAGCCATAAAAAGAGTATGAGATCTTGCCATTTGGGACAATATGTATGGAACTAGGGATTACTGTGTGAAGTGAAATAAGTCAATTAAACATAGACAAACACCATATGATTTAACTCATATATGTTATCTAAACAACAAATGAGTAACAGAAACAGTAATCAGACCAATAAATAAATAGGGAAAACTGATGTTTGCTAGAAGGGACAATGGAGTGGGATGGGCAAAATGTGTGAAGAGAATTGGGAGATACTGTCTTTCAGTTATGGAACAAATAAGTTATAGTAACAAAAGGTACAGCATAAAGAATATAGTCAGTGATACTGTAATAGCATTGTATGGTGACAGATGGTAGGTATACTTGTGGTAGCATAGCATAATGTATAAACTTATTGAATCACTGTGTTGTACTCCTCAAACTCCTGTAACATTGAGCCAAGCATACTCAAAAATTTTATTTTATTTTTTAAAATTCAAAAAAAGTTGAAAATCAAAAAAAGTTGAAAAATGAGGATTTGGCCAATATTGAAAAATATTTATAAATATGGAGTATATGATACTTTTATTTTGGGGATAAAAGGAAATTAAAATGTAATTTGAAAAATATTTATGTTAATAGGTAAAATTGTTGAACAAGATTAACTGCAAACTTACACATCTGTGTTATAAATCATACAAATGAAGAGTGCAACCTAGAGAATAGAGACAATAATATTTTAATAAGTACTTTCTTCATGGGATCTACAGCCATTTACTGGAGTGTCTGTACATTGGGGGAAGGAGAATACCTAGATACTTTGATGATTATTGGACAAAGTATCTGACTTGAAAGTGATGTCCAGAGAACTGATACATCACCATCATGGTATCCTTAGTAAAGACTTAGAGGCGTTATAGGTTGAATTATGTCCCGAAAATTTACACGTTGAAATTCTAATCTTCAGTACATCAGAATATAACCTTGGATGGAGGGTCTTTATGGAGATCATCAAGTTAAAATGAGATCATTGGGACGGATCCTAATCCATTATAATATGTCTTATAAAAATGGGATATTTGGACACAGAGACATGTATGGAGGGAGAATAACATATGAATATGAAGACAGCCATCTACAAACCAAGGAGAGTCCTACTTTCATAGTATTCAGAAAGAACCAGCTCTGTCAACATCTTGGTTTTGTTTTTCTAGCCTCTACAACAGTGAAGAGAATAAATTTCTGTAACTCAAGCCACTCAGTTTGTGGTAGCTTAAGTACTTGCTACTTTGCTATGCTACCCTAGAAAACAAGTACATATGAACAGGTAATAGTCTTGGTTATGATTCAGCTTACTACAGGTCTAATGGATCTGGAAAACTCACCCACTGGTCATTTCCTCAGCTTCTAATTGGATCATTTCCAGTTGCAAACTTGCCAGGTGGAGTAAAACTCTAGGTATTCCATGATCTATAGGGTAGGAGCTTTTTTTATTAACATATAATGTATTATCTGTTTTAGGGGTACAGGACTGTGAATCATCAGTATTACACATTTCACAGCACTCCCCATAGCACATACCCTCCCCAATATCCGTAACCCAGACACCCCATCCCTCCCATCAGCCTCCCCTCCAGCAACCCTCAGTTTGTTTCCTGAGATTAAGAGATTATTATGGTTTGACTCCCTCTCTGGTTTCATCTTGTTTCATTTTTACCTCCCTTCCCCTGTGATCCTCTTTCTTTTTTCTCAAGTTCTTCAGTCAGTGAGATCATATGATAACTTTCTTTCTCTGATTGACTTCTTTTGCGTAGCATAATACCCTCTATTTCCATCCACGTCATTGGAAATGGCAAAATTTCGTGGTTCTTTTATGGCTACATAGTATTCAAATGTATATATACACCACAGCTTCTTTATCCATTCCTCTGTTGATGGACATCTAAACTCTCCATAGTTTGGCTATTGTGGACATTGCTACTATAAACATTTGGGAGCATGTACCCCTATAAATCACTGTATTTGTATCTTTAGGGTAAATAATCAGTAGTACAATTGCTGGGTCACAGGGTAACTCTATTTCCAAATTTTGAGGAACCTCTAAACTTTTCTACACTGGCTGCACTAGCCTGTATTTCCACCAGCAGTGTAGGAGGGTTCCCCTTCCTCTGCATCCTCACCAACACCTGTCATCTCCTGACTGGTTAATTTCAGCCATCCTGATTGGCGTGAGGTGGTATCTTACTGGGGTTTTAACTTGTATTTCCCTGATGATGAATGATGATGAGCACTCTGTCTGTTGGCCATTTAGATGTCTTCTCTGCAGAATGTCTATTCATGTCTTCCGCCCATTTCTTGATTGGATTACTTATTCTTTGGGTGTTGAGTTTGATAAGTTCTTTACAGATTTTGGGTACTAGCCGTTTATCTGATATGTCGTTTGCAAATATCTTCTCCCATTCTGTCAGTTGTCTTTTGCTTTTGTTGACTGTTTCCCTCACTGTGCAAAAGATTTTAATCTTGATGAAGTCCTAATCACTCATTATTGCCCTTCCTTCCCTTGCTTTTGGCGATGTTTCTAGGAAGATGTCACTGTGGCTGAGGTCGAAGAGGTTGCTGCCTGTGTTCTCCTCCAGGATTTTGATGGATTCCTGTACCACATGGAGGTCTCTCATCCATTTTGAGTCTATTTTTGTGTGTGGTGTAAGGAAATGGTCCGGTTTTATGCTTCTGCATGTGGCTGTCCAATTTTCCCAACACCATTTGCTGAAGAGATTGTCTTTTTTCCATTGGACAAGCGTTCCTGCTTTGTGAAAGATTGGTTGGCCATAGAATTGAGGGTCCATTTCTGGGATCTCTATCTTGTTCCATTGATCTATGTGTCTGTTTTTGTGCCAGTACCATACTGTCTTGATGATTACCACTTTGTAATAGAGCTTAATGTCTGGAATTGTGATGCCTCCAACTCCCCCCCCCCAACATTCCTCTGGCTATTCAGGGTCTTTTCTGGTTCCATATAAATTTTAGGATTTTTTTTTATTCCATTTCTTTGAAAAAAAAGATGGTTATTTTGATATGGATTGCATTAAATGTGTAGATTGCTCTAAGTAACATAAATATTTTCACAATATTTGTTCTTCCAGTTCATGAGCATGGAACTTTTTCTTTCCATTTCTTTGTGTCTTCCTTAATTCCTTTCATGAGTACTCTATAGTTTTCTGAGTACTGGTTCTTTGCCTCTTGGTTAGATTTATTCCTGGGTATCTTATGGTTTTGGGTGCAATTGTAAATGGGATCGACTCCTTAATTTCTCTTTCTTCTGTCTTGTTGTTGGTGTACAGAAATGCAACTGATTTCTGTGTATTCATTTTGTATCCTGACACTTTACTGAATTCCTGTATGAGTTCTAGCAGTTTTGGAGTAGAGTCTTCCGGGTTTTCCACATAAAGTATCATACCATCTGCAGAGTGAGAGTTTGACTTCTTCTTTGCCAATTCGGATGCATTTCATTTCTTTTTGCTCTCTGATTGCTGAGGCTAGGACTTCTCATACTATGTTGAATAGCGGTGGTGATAGTGGACAGCCCTGACATGGTCCTGACCTTAGGGCAAAAGCTCTCAGTTTTTCCCTATTGAGAATGATATTTGCTGTGGGTTTTTCATAGATGGCTTTGATGATATTGAGGTATGAACCCTCTATGCCTACACTCTGAAGAGTTTTGATCAAGAAAGGATGCTGTACTTTGTCAAATGCTTTTTCAGCATCTATTGAGAGTACTGTATGGTACTTTAATGTATTGTATCACATTGATTGATGGGCAGATGTTAAACCAAACTTGCAGCCATGAAATAAATCCCACGTGGTTGTGGTGAATAATCCTTTTAATGTACTGTTGGATCCTATTGGCTAGTGTTTTGGTGAGAATTTTTGCATCCGTGTACATCAAGGATTTTGGTCTGTAATTCTCCTTCTTGATGGGGTCTTTGTCTGGTTTGGGGATCAAGGTAATGCTGGCCTTGTAAAACGAGTTTGGAAGTTTTCCTTCCATTTATATTTTTTGGAACAGTTTCAGGAGAATAAGTATAAAGTCTTCTTTAACTGTTTGGTAGAATATCCCTGGGAAGCCATCTGGCCCTGGGCTCTTGTTTGTTAGAAGTTTTTGATGACTGTTTCAATCTCCTCCCTGGTTATGGGTCTGTTCAGGTTTTCTATTTCTTCCTGGTTCAGTTTTGGTAGTTTGTATGTCTCTAAGAATGTATCCATTTCTTCCAGATTGTCAAATTTGCTAGTGTATAGTGGCTCATAATATGTTCGTAGAATTGTTTGTATTTCTTTGGTGCTGGTTGTGATCTCTTCTCTTTCATTCATGAGTTTATTAATTTGGGTCCTTTCTCTTTTTCTTTTTGGTAAGTCTGGCCAGGGGGTTATCAATCTTATTAATTCTTTCAAAGAACCAGCTCCTAGTTTTGTTGATCTCTTCTGCTGTTCTTTTGGTTTCTATTTCATTGATTTCTACTCTGATCTTTATTATTTCTCTTCTCCTGCTGGGTTTAGGCTTGATTTGCTGTTCTTTCTCCAGCTCCTTTAGGTGTAGGGTTACCTTTCTTGTTTCTTGAGGAAGGCTTATATCACTATATACTTTCCTCTCAGGACTGCCTTTGCTGCATCCCAATGATTTTGAACAAGTTGTGTTTTCATTTTCATTTGTTTCCATGATTTTTTTTCAACCCTTCTTTAATTTCCTGATTGACCCATTCATTCCTTAGTAGGATGCTCCTTAGCCTCCATGTATTTGGTTATTTCCAAATTTCCTCTTGTGATTGAGTTCTAGTTTCAAAGCATTGTGATCTGAAAATATGCAGGGAATGACCCCAATCTTTTGGTACTGGTTGAGACCTGATTTGTGACCCAGGATGTGATCTATTTTGAAAATTTTCCACCCGCACTAGAGAAGAATGTGCATTCTGCTGCTTTGGGATGGAATGTTCGGAATATGTCTGTGACGTCCATCTGGGCCAGTATGTCATTTAAAGCCTTTATTTCCTTGTTGATCTTTTGCTTATATGTTCTGTCCATTTCAGTGAGGGGGTGTTAATGTTCCCTACTATTACTGTATTATGAATGTGTTTCCTTGATTTTTGTTATTAATTGGTTTATATAATTGGCTGCTCCCATGTTAAGGGCATAGATATTTAAAATTCTTAGATCTTGTTGGACAGACCCTTTATGATATAGTGTTCTTCTTCATCTCTTATAGCCTTGGCTTAAAATCTAATTTTATGATATAAGGATTCTGATATAAGGATTGCCATCCCAGCTTTCTCTTGATTTCCATTAGCACGGTAAATTATTTTCCACCCCTCATTTTATTTTTTAAGATTTATTTATTTATTGACTTGAAGGAGAGAGAGATCACAAGTAGGCAGTGAGGCAGTCAGAGAGAGAGGGGGAAACAGGCTTCTTGCTGAGCAGAGAGCCCGATGCAGGGCTCGATCCCAGGACCCCATGATCATGACCTGAGTCAAAGGCACAGGCTTAACCCCTAGAGCCACCCAGGTGCCCCACCCCCTCACTTTAAATTTGTAGGTGTCTTTGGGTCTAAAACGAGTTTCTTGCAGACCACATATTGATGGGTTTTGTTTTTTGTAATCCATTCTGGTACCCCATGTCTCTTTTTTTTGTAATTTTATTTTTTTTTCAGTGTTCCAAGAGTCATTGTTTATGCGCCACACCCAATTCTCCATGAAATATGTGCCCTCCTTAATACCCACTACCACGTTTACCCATTTCCTCACTCTGTCCCCTCCAAAACCCTTATTTTGTTTCTCAGAGTCCACAGTCTCTCAAGACTCATCTTTCCCTCCAATTTCTCCTGACTCACTTCTCTGCAACTCCCAATGGCCACAGTCGCCAAGTTGTGCATAGAGCCAAGATGCCCTTCAACAGATGAATGAATAAAGAAGATATGGTCCATATATACAATGGAATATTATGCCTCCATCAGAAAGGGGGAACACCCAACTTTTGTATCAACATGGTTGGGACTGGAGGAGATTATGGTGATTGAAATAAGTTGAGCAGAGAGAGTCAATTTTCATATGGTTTTACCCTCTGCCTTTTGTTTGAGGCATTTAGCCCATTTGCATTCAGGGTAACTATTGAAAGATATGAATTTAGTGCCATTGTATTGTCTGTAAGGTGGCAGTTACTGGATATTGTCTCTGTTCCCTTCTGGTCTACTACCTTTAGGCTCTCTTTTTGCTTCGAAGACTGCTTTCAATAATTCCTGTAGGACTGGTTTTGTGTTTGCAAATTCTTCTAGTTTTTGTTTGTCCTGGAAGCTTTTTATCTCTTCTTCTCTTTTTAATAAGAGCCTAGCTAGGATCATATTCTCGGCTGCATATTTTTTTTGTTTAATGCTCTGAATATATTGTACCAGTCCTTTCTGGTCTGCCAGGTCTCTGTGTATAGGTCTGCTGCCATTTTGTAGTGATTTATAATGCTTTTAAGGAGTTATTGTATATAGGAATGATAGTCCCACTCATATCTCTGCTTAATTTTCCCATGTGGCTACTGAGAAAACTGGATGAATCATGGAGATTGAATACAAACTACTACAAGCTTATCCAGGTGGTATGCCCATTTGCAATTATTCTGCTGGACATGATAGCATTGAAAGATCAACTTAGTAAGACTTGACATACTCTGATTTTGGCAACTAATAATTTTCTATTTAATCAGAAAAGAAAAACAGAAAAGAGTTTTCATTCATATGAGACAGGTAGCAATATTCATTTACAGTTTTGCTCAGAGCTATGTTAAACCTCCTGTTGTTTCTCATATCATAGTCCAAAATATTCTGGAAAGCATGGATACCCCATAGAATATTATATCAATGGCAGGATTACAAAAAAAAAGGTGACTAATGTGGTAGAAGGATTTATTAAGTCACGTTTATTTCAGAGGATGGAATTTAAATCTTAGAAATATTCAGGAATTTGCAATTTCACTAAAAATTTTAGTTCATTGGTGAAAGACATGCTGATACATTGTTCCCTCTACAGAAAAAGGAAAAAAAAAAAAGCTCTATCTTGCATTTATTCTATAGAGAAAGAAATACAATGTTTGGTGGGCTTCTTTGGATTCTGGGGCAACATATTCCATGCCTAAGTATAGTGTTCCATTTGATTTACTAGTTTACACTAAAGGCTTACAGCTTTCAGTGGTACCTTGATCTGAAATGGACTTGGCAGCAAGTCCGAGTTGGGATGTCAGTAGCCCTGCTGCTTTTGGCACATAACGAAGAAAACACTATGGTATTTGAGTTGTCAGTGGTAGGGACAGGTGCAAGATAGAGCTTATGGCAGGTTTCAGTGTGAGAATCTCACTGCAAGTCCCTGGAATTCTGCAGGTCATACCATCTATATGTGAGAATTACATGTCTTTTAGTAGACAGCTCTTGGCATGGTACTGGGCCATGATAGAAACAAAATGCTATATAATGAGACACCAAGAAATTATGAATTCAGAAATGCTAATTATAAGCCAGATTCTGTTGGATCTACTAAATCAAAAATTCATGCAGGCCTAGTAGCTATCCATCATAAAATGGACATGGTTATTCTGGGATCAAGTTGGGGAATAACCAGAGATTATAAATAAATTGTATGAATACATACGATGAATACATAGACCTCTATGTCATCTGACATACTTGTACCAGCACCTTCCCTCTGCTTGCATCTGAGAATATTTGAATGAGGAGAAAAGTCTGAATTTGGTTTCTAAATAAGTTGGTTTAGTATGTAAGTTCAAGCTACAAATATATGGCACTTACCTTACAACCACACTCGGGGATAACATTGAAGGAGTATAGCATCCAACCAGACAATTCACTTCACAGTAAAGGAGGTGTGGGAGTGAATTTTTGACCAAGAGATTCACTGATAAGTTACATATTGCACTATAGTGCACAATAAAGCTCAGAGAGAGCTTGAATGACTTACTGAAGGCACTATAGAGTATTACTTTGGATGCAACACTCTGCAAAAGTAAGTGCCATTCTTTAAGATACAGGGTATGCAACTTCTAATTAATGTGTCTTCAATAGGAAAAACACACATGCTTAGAAATCAAGGGATATACTCAGGAGTGGTCTAACCATCACTTGCAATGGCTCACTGGGTGTGTGTGTTCTTGTTATATCAGCTCTGGCCAGTGAAGTGTTCTAAGGCCTAATTCCCCCACCCCCACCAAAGGGACATATTGTTGCCTGGAGATACAGTAACAGTCTCATTGAAATACAAGTTATGGCTGCTGCCAGGGAACTTGGAGCCCCTTATGTCTAGGGACCAGCTGTTGTGAAGTTTGGACTCCTTTTGCCTAGAGGTCATCTGTTGTGAAGAACAGTCACCACCTTTAAAGGGTAAATTAGCCTGATGAGCAAGAAGAGGTAAAATTTCTTTGCACAATATAAGAAAAGGGGAATATCTATGGAATCCACACTCTGCTTGGAATCCCATGCCCAATAGAGTACAAAAAGAGCATGATTACTAGGGCCTCAGACCCTTCAGGAATCCAGTTTGAGATCATACCACCAGGTAAGGCAGCAAGACCTATAGAAGCAATAGCTGAGGATGAGCGGAAAGAATGTAGGAGGTCAATTACTTTTGGCCTTAAGATTAACAGCAGTGATAAAGGCTATAATTTTTCCACTTCTTTTAAGATTCCCTTAAGGAGAAGTCTGCAGGAACTTTGGAGGGTTGAGTATGGATAGAAAAGTGGATCTGTGTTGTGACAGTCACGGGAGTTTGCTGCTTAGATTTTACTTCAAGAAGGATTCTGCTGTGAGGAGTATAGTTGCTTGATAGCCTCGAGCTACTGAAAATTTGAGATCCACCAGTGTGTAAGCCAGGACTACTCTTTCACTGGATTGCTTCCAGCCAAATTTAGCACTGTGGGCATACTAAGTCCAGGATATCACTTAACAACACAGACCCCTCTAAAGAGCAGTATTTGTTCAGGGCTCCTCACTGCACTGGTTTAGACTTTCTCCAAGCATAGTCTGAGGCTCTTCCTTCCCAGTTTTCCTTTATCTTTCTCCTTTAACATGGGTCAGAACCACAAGGTAATCTGAAGTTTCTCCCTCCCTCCTATTTATCCTTTTCTCCTTTAGTCTTCACCAGTTTCCTTTAATAGGTATTTTACACTTTTCATTATGCATTAGCTTTTAATTCCTGGAGGATCATTGGAATTCTTGGGGAGTAGGCAAAAAAGGCATTTTAGGCAGAGGGTGAACTGTGTTGTTGGCATTTATCAACTGTTTTGGAAGTATTTTACCAGTAATTACAGATCTATCCTTGCATACTGGTTGAATATCACTATTGGATCTAAGTTTCCACACTGTTTCTCATTTATTTATTTCTCCAACATCACTTGTTATTTAGAGGTACTTGTTTTTATTATTTTATTTTGTTTCCCTCCAGAGTTTCTTTAAGCAATGACAGGTAAATGCAGACAGACAGACACACACTCACACACTTAAACACTCAAACACACAAATACACAAATTTTCTTTTCCTGCTTTTAAAAAATACCATAGTTCATACAGCATATACTCTCCTATTCACCTTGATTTTTTTCCCCTAAAACTTAAGTCAGAGATCTTTCCACTACACAGAGAGCTTCTTTATTCCTTTCATATTCACATGTCAATCCTCTGCAAAGTATTGTTATATATTCAACCAATCACTTATGGACAAATAATTGGATTGTTTTTAAACTTTTCCTATTTACAATGTTGCAATAAAAAACTTTTATGTGTCACTTAGGATACGTGTAAGATTATCAGATGGGTTAGAAAAATGACACCACTTTAAGAATTAGATCTGAAATTTGAGTAAATGGAAGTCAAGATTATAACAAAAGGCAGAAAGCAGACTGGATCCAATGAAGAAGGTCTTCATATTTATATCTATCTATAACTCTATCTGCATATTTATCATTACAATGGATTGGATATTTGTTTTCCCAAAATTCATATGTTAAAATCCTAATCCACAAGGTGATGGTATTAGGGTGAAGCCCAATACCTCCAAAGGTAGGGACTTTGGGGGATTTGGGGAGAATAGAGTCCTCACAAATGGCATTAGTGCTTTTATAAAAGAGGACCAAGAATTCCCTAGTCCCCTTCAACTACGTGTTTGAGGTCTATGAACCAGAAAGTGGGCTCTCACTAGACTCTGAACTTTCTGGTGCCTTGATCTCAGACTACTTAGCCTCCAGAACTGTGAGAAATAAATTTTTGTTTATGCACTACTCAGTTTATGGTATTTTTTTAATTTTAGTCTGAACACAGACTAAGACATCTATCTATCATCTATCACCTATCATCTTTCTATCAATCTATCTAATCTATCTACCTATCATCTATTTCTCTATCTGTTTCTCTACCTAACCTATCATTTTTTTTCTTTCTACACCCCTTTGCTGCTCTCAGGACTCAATGTAACAAGCATATTCCCAGAAAATGTAAAATGATTGACAAATGTATATTATTCTTTCAGGGTAACTTGTAGCTAATCATTAAATAAAGTGATAAACTAAAGAAAAATGTGTCTACAAGTAAATTATTACATTTAGAGGTTTGTATATTTATGAAGGAAGTGGGGGTTACTCTACATATAGCTCTCTATTTCTTTAAAGGGTGTTAAAGATCTGGTTCCTTCCCTCCATTCTTTGTTTACTTTTTCTTAATGTTAAGTAAAATATAGATAAAACAAAACATGACAAGGTATCCAAAGGAAGATTGTTAAGTTTTAACATAAACACAGAAATGGTTTCTAAATTAATTTTCAGAACATGGAGTAAAACACTACAGCAATTTGGCTCGAGTAGTTCAAACACTTAATAAATAAAGCATATATCTTTAAAATCACATCTATAAATTACACGAAAAAAATCAGCTCCTGGTACTCATGAAAGACTTGCTTTTATTATTACAGTTCCACAGAAGTAGAAATGTTCACTTGAGAGTAGCCAGTGTTTACTGTGGTAAGGCCATTCTGTGAAACCAAGTTCTCAGTTGTTTTTTAAAGCAGCTTATGAATCCACTTTGCTTCAGGCTGGGAAATAAAGTAAAAAAAAGAAAAAAAGTAAAAAAAGAAAAAGAAAAGAAAAAGAAAGAAAGAAAGTAAGGAAGAAAAAAAAAGGGAAATTTTATGTATCTTAATTATAGAGAGTTCCTGGTTTTTGAGATACCACACCAAACCACATAATGTCACGAGTGAAAGGGAACTTTGATAACATTTTTATTTCTTATTAAAATAACAAATAGCATGGAGGACATGGGGACTTAGAGTGGAGAAGGGAGTTGGGGGAAATTGGAAGGGGAGGTGAACCATGAGAGACTATGGACTCTGAAAAACAATCTGAGGGTTTTGAAGGGACGGGGGGTGGGAGGTTGGGGTACCAGGTGGTGGGTATTATAGAGGGCACGGATTGCATGGAGCACGGGGTGTGGTGCAAAAATAATGAATACTGTTATGCTGGAAATAAAAAGAAAAAAAAAAAAAAAAAAATTCAGGTCATTGGACCCCACCCCAGACTTACCAAGTCAAAGCCTGAGATGGAGTCAACAATTTGCATATTCAACAACTTCCCTGGGTGATTCTAATGTTCATTAAAAATGAGAAGTACTGAATACTCATCCTGCAACTAGCATTTTTAGAGGAACCAAGTTCTATCAATGTACATTATGTGTCAAAGATCTCACAACTATTTTACTTATTTTTATTTTTTTAATTTTCTTTTTTTCTAAAACATTCATTTATTTAAAAAAAATCTTTCCAGTGTTCCAGAATTCATTCCTTATGCACCACGCTCAGTGCTCCATGCAATACCCACTTAATACCCTCCTTAATATCCACCACCAGGTTCACACCCTCCCATCCAAAACCCTTAGTTTCTCAGTGTCCACAGTCTCTCATGTTTCATCTCCCTCTCCAATTTCCCTCAACTCACTTCTCCTCTCAACTATTTTAAAGGACTAGAATATTTAAAATTGATAATATAAAAACACAGAGTATATTTAAAATAACTGATTGCCATTCCAAATTCTATCACACTAATGTAAGGATATTCATATTTGCATATTACTGTCTATCTTTGTACACAAACACTCAGATTTTTGCTTAGTATTTTTTTCTCCTTCAGTCTCTTAACAGTATGGTATGAACATTTCCCTTTAATTATCAAGGTTTTATAATTACCATTTCAGTAAATGCATACTATCATATGTATTATATTTTACTAAACCATTCTCCTAATTTTATACATTTAGTTTAACTCCAAAGGTTTTCTGCTATAGATAATATTGCAATCAGTCTTTATTCCCAGATTTTGTTTTTCCTTCTGCTAATATTTTTATTACAATTAATTTCAAGTATTGGGATTCTAAGAACTCTTCCTTCATAGTTCCATATAATTCCAGAAGAAGGTTGAACCAGTTTACACTGTTCCTCTTTTTCAGTCAGCAGTGAATAAATGTGCCACCAACATTAAAGCCTCAACAGACCTATGTAAGATATATTTGTAAGATATTTTACATGTATAATACACATAAAATTTGTTGTATTTATATATTTTAGGTATCTATCATTTTATTTTTATTTAGTTATTAGATGAGAAATAATCTCATAAGGTTGCTTTGATTACTAACCATGGTCAATTTTTAAAAAAGATGTTATTTATTTATTTGACAGAGAGAGATCACAAGTAGGCAGAGAGGCAGGCAGAGAGAGAGGAGGAAGCAGGCTCCCTTCTGAGCAGAGAGCCTGATGTGGGGTTTGATCCCAGGACCCTGAGATCATGACCTGAGCTGAAGGAAGAGGCTTAACCCACTGAGCCACCCAGGCGCCCTAACCATGGTCAATATTTTTTTAATAATTTTATTTCTTATACTTATTTTCTACTGTATAAATTATATTTCTATTTATTGGCCATTTGTTATCAATATATTTTACTCTCAGAAATACAGCATATCACTAACACTCTTGATTCATAGTTCAGTATTTTTTTCTACATCATGATGCTTCCCAAATAATTAGGATGAAGTGTTAACTATATCAAATCTTAAATATAGGTGGGATAACTTTCATTTATATATTGTGATTTAGGAGAAGCACTAGAAATTCCCCCTTTCTAAAGCATTTCACATTACCCTAAATCCAAACATTTGAAATTCATTCATTTATATTTTGGTGCTAAGAATTTTTTTAAAGATTTTATGTCTTTATTTCTTTACAAGAGAGAGGTGGGAGAAGCAGAGGTAGAGGTACAAGCAGACTCTGGAGTCTGCTACAAGGCTCGATCTCAGGTCTTTGAGTTGAAACCAAGAGTCTGACCCTTAACTGACTGAGCCACCCATGAGCCCCTTGGCTTTTAAGTTTTTTAAATGCTTCAGTTAAATGGTAGTTAATACTTCAAGGGTAACTGCTGTGGACTGAATATTTATGTTCCCCTAATATTCATATTTTGATGCCGTAATCCCCAATGTGATGGTACTTGGAGATAGAGACTTTTAGGGGGCAACTAGGTTGAGATGAGGTCATAAGAGTGGAGCCTGCTTGATGGGATTGTTGCCCTTATAAGGGGATGAAGAGACCAGAGCTCTTTCTATGTCATGCAAGAATACATCAAGAAAGCAGTGTCTAAAAGCCAATAAGAGGTTCTTTACCAGAACTCAGCCATGCTTGAACCCTAATTGTGGACTTCCAGTCTACCAAATTGTGAGAAATATGTGATGTCTAAACCACCCAGTCTATGCTATTTGTCACAGCAACTTGAACTAAGACAGTAATCAAAATTAAGCTTGTAATACCATAATAGGAAATTATTTCAAAAATTCAGGGAATAAGAAGTAAGTGATAGATTTTTTTCTATACAGGAAAGAGTTTTGAGTTCTGGGACTTTCCAGAAAATGAAATATTGTCTAAGGAATGGAGATCTTGGATTTTGAGTTTTTCTTGACATCCAAATATCAACAAGAAGAAATAAAAACTAATGGTGAGCAAGGGAAGATAAGGAGAGTAGTTTCATGTTTGAAGCACAACAAAGCAACAACATATCAACAGTTATACAATAGGCAAAAAAAAATCTTTGAAACTACATTAAAAAATCAAAGGCCTTTTTTCCATTCAATTTATAGTTTAGAATTTTTTAAGAAAGCTTATGTAGAAGCATGAAACCTTCTGCTGCTTTTATACTCTTTAGACTTTCATTATGGTTATTATATCAATTGCCAACCCTGTGTCCCTCTCACCATTCACTTTGGATTGGGCCTGGAAAGTCTGTTTTGCTTCAGTAATATCATCTTTTAATACCATACTGTTATTTTTATATGTAATGATGCAATTTCATAGAGTGGCTCTCCTATTAACTAGTTGGGTGTTCTTGGATAGAAACTTCCCCACTGTCTTTGTATTTCAAAATATTTCTTATCTTTCATGATCCAGGTCAAATATCACCTTGATACGTAGCTTTTTGACAGACAGTTTTCTCACTCTTCGTGAATGAATGAATGAACTGGGCACACTAAAAATTACACTATCCAGTGTCATTTGGATTTTTAAAACTGCCCAGAATTTTTTTTTAATTCAGTTCTTTCTAGTTTTCTAAAAAATGTCATACTAATTGCTTATGCAATAAATATTGAGTGCCACCCACTCTTTTCAGAATTTGGGATATATTAGTAAACAAAACAAAGAGTTTTGCCCTCACAGAGATTACATTTCACCAGAGGATATACACAAAAAACACAATAAATTATATAATTGAAGGTAGTAAAATCTATAGAAAAAAAGATGAGGTAAGGATTGGAGTGGGGGGGCAGTTTCCTACAATTTTAAATACAGTGGTTGTATTACTTCCTTGAGAAATTAACATTTGAGCAAATATTTGAAGGAGAGAATTACCCATAGGCAAATCTAAGTAAATACTATTCTAGGTAGAGGGGTATATCAGGGCAAGAACCTAAATAATATTCCTGGAATGTTCTAGGAACTACAAGATGGCCAAAGAGGCGAGATCAGATTGATGCTGAGGAAAATAAGATGAGATCAGAAAGAGCATCAGGTCAAATTATCTAGGACTTTGTTGGCAATTGAGAGAATTTGACTCTTATTCTGAGTGACATGGTGAAATTTTAGAAGGTTTTTTTTTTTTTTTTGCAAGTTTGTTTCTCTTAGGTTTAATTTAGCACTGTCAGGCTTTAACATAATCTTTATTAATTATATTGATTTTCAATAAACTGCATCCATTTAAATGGATTACTTACTGAATATATATAGCCACAATCAAGTTTCAGAACATTTCAGTCACTCCCAAAAGGTGCTATGCATCCTTTCATTAAAAGTGACATAACAGGAATGACATGATGTGATGTAGTATTTCTACAGAAGAGATAAAACAGTGGCTGGGACCAAGTTGGTAGCAGTTGATGAGAGGTGGTCATATTTTAGATATATTTTTTTTGAGTCAACCAGATACAACAAAGGTTGGGAACAAAAAAGAAGAGTCAAAGATGTATTTGGTGTATCCTAACCTTATTCTTGATCTTAATTTGTCTTGACGTAATGGGAAAGTATGACATTTTCTGTAAGTGTTTGATAGAGAGCTATTATCAAGAGAAGAAAATTATCCTTTTTTTAAAGTTTTTATTTAAATAACAGTTAGCATACAGTATAATATTAGTTTCAGGTATAAAATCTAGTGACTCAACACTTCCATACAACACCTGGTATTCATCACAACAAGTTCACCTCTTAATCCCCATCACCTATTTAACACATTCTCCCACTCACCTCTCCTCTGGTAACTGTCAGTTTGCTCTCTACAGTTATGAGTCTGACTCTTGGTTTGCCTCTCTGACAATTTTTCCTTTTTTGCTACTTTGTTTTGTTTCTTAAAATCTAAATGTGTGAAATCATATGGTATTTGTCTTTCACTGACTGGCTTATTTCACTTAGCATCATATATTCTAGCTCCATCCATGTCATTGGATTTCATTCTATTTTATGGCTGAATAATATTCCATTTGTGTGTATTCTTTTTTTGGGGGGTCATAATTTTCATCTTAAATAATGTTAAAATCTATAAAATACTTTTCTGAAGACTGACCATTCTAGTTCTCAGGAATAAAATTAATTTAAAAAGAATGTAAAAGTGGAATACTTATGTGATATTTTGAGTGTTCCTATTTTCAGGGAAAACTAGTTTCAAGACAATCTATAGGTATCATCATTTTCTGAGGGAAGAGTTTAAGTTCTATGTCAGAAATTGTCATATGTCTGTGTATCTTCATCATTTAACACAGTGTTTAAAACAGAACATTTTCTCAAGAAATATTTATTGACATAGGAAACAAAAAATAAACATCAATAACTCTATTGAATACCACAACTTATTCTAAACATAAGATTTCAACCTATGAAATAAACGAATTATGACTTGTTCTGACAATATCTTAAAGTTAATCACTCAAAAATATTTATTGCTTAATATTTATTTCTTATATGACAATGTTCTGGGCATTATGATAAATAGAAAGGATTTCATCCTTGCCCCTGAGGTGCTTTCAGTCTGGTTAAAGACAATATTAATATCAACTCAACCCATAAATATTAAGTGCTACAGTGTTTATAGGAAAAGTTCAGTTTTGAAGAAAATAACTACAGGGGGGACAAACAATTACTTAAGAAAATGAGAGCAACAGAATTTAATATGTAAAGACAGTAGTAACAGTAGTATTCTTACATTTATATAGTGACTTAGAATTTATAAACCTTTTCACACACTATAATTTGGACTTAAAAACAATTTGTTTTACTGAGTAGGTTAGGTGTGATTATTCTTATTTCCAGTTACCTTAATCCAAATTAAAAAAAAAAAGCTACATAACAGTGAATTTATGTCTCAAATTCATTATTTCCCTGTTCTCTGAAACTTATATATTGGTTGAATATAGAAAATAGCAGGCAAGAGTATGGGTAGGAAAATACACTAAGGATATTGATTTGGAAATACCTATAGCTGTGTGAAAATTGAAGCCTTAATAATAGATGGATTCTCTCAAGGACAATATGTAGAGAAGAGTGGGATAACTGAGTCAAGAACTGAACCATAAACAATTTGAGTTGGACATGAGAAAAAGTGACAGAAATGCATATATATAAATATAAGTCATAAAGGAAAAGAAAAAAGAAAATCATAGTTGTTGAAATTGAGGTAATTTAAGGGAGAGGAGATACATTTCCAATGAATGCAAGATAGCAAAAGGGGTTAGGATGGAAAAAAAGCTATAATATTTGGTAAAGCATCATAATAGGGAACCATTGAAAGAATACTTCGGGGGAAAAAAACCTAAAGGAATGTTCAAGATGACAGCATAGACAGACCCTAAATTCATCTTGTCCCATGAACACAAAATATGTACAGCTACATATGGAACAATTTTCCCCTTAAAAGCACCTGATAACTAGGTGAACAGTGCCTCCAAAACAAGACAAAAGAGACACATCACTAAGGGTAAGGGAGCAGACAAATGGTTCTTCCCAGGACTCTACCTCACAGATGGTAATAATCAGGAGGAATCACAAAGTATGGAACACTCCTTCAAGGAGTGAAGAGATTATACCTCATCATCAGTGATCCTAACTTTGGGAGCTGGCACCAGAGAGATGATATCCCAAAATTTCAGGTTTTGAAAATCAGTAGAAATTAAAACCAGGAGAATTACAGGAAACAAAGATCCCATTCTTAAAGGACTTGTGTGCAAGCCCACTTGTCCTAATATCACCAAAGAAACAGATTGAAAAGTGTTTAGGCCATAAGTGACAAAGATCCATTTACTAATTTTAGGCAGCTCCCAAAGAGGCAGAAACCTGTTGGGACTTTATCATGGGGCAGAAGCACTGCAGGATGTCATTTTTTGAAATCTTACTTTAACTTGCTGTGGAGATAGGCAATGGGAACCATCTTTGATGTTCTTCCTCTAGACTGCTAACACCAGAGGGCTTGTGCTGCCCATCCTATACTGTGACCAGGATGACTAAGTGTCCCATGTCCCACCAACCATGCAGGGATCCCAAGCTATAATAGGGCCAGGTGAGTGCCCAAGCACTGTCCAATCCATGCAGAGACCAAAGCACAACCAGGCTAAGCAAGTACTCCAAACCCAGCACTACTTACACAACAACTAAAACAAAATTAAGCTGAAAAAGTACTCACATCCTGCCATGCTAATGAAGTGGAAGGGCTGCAACTGGGCTAGCAATTGCCTTGAGCCCTAACCAACCTGTGCACAGACTGATCTACAATCAGTTTGGGCAAATTCCCTTAGACCCACATTCTCTGTGCAGCAAACAAGCCACAACTTGACCAAAGGAGTGCTCAAGCCCTACTTAACCAACACAGAGACCAAGCTATGAAGAGATGAGTAAGTGGCTCAAATTATTCTCTCCCTGTGCAGGGGCTGAACTACAAAATGGTCTAGCAAAGGCTTCAAGATCCACCATCTCTGTGCAGCTACTGTAACCTCCATGGGTATATGAAACCCACAAGAGGTGCTTGCAGAGGGGGGAGGAGTCAAGATGGTGGAGAAGTAGCAGGCTGAGACTACTTCAGCTAGCAGGAGCTCAGCTAGATAGCGTATCTAAAGATTGCAAACACCTGCAAATCCATTGGCAGATTGAAGAGAAGAAGAACAGCAATTCTAGAAACAGAAAAACAACCACTTTCTGGAAAGAACACTACGGAAAACACTCAGGGAACAAAAGCTCCTGAAAGCAAACCCGAGCAGCCCCTGGTAAGGGCTGTGCAATTCTGCCTGGGGCAAAGACACTTGAGAATCACTACAAGAGGCTGCTCCCCCAGAAGATCAACAATAAATCCAGCCAAGACCAAGTTCACCTACCAAGGAGTGCAGTTTCAATACCAAGGAGAGCAGCAGAATTCCAGAGGAGGAGAAAGCAAAGCACGGAACTCATGGCTTTCTCCCTGTGATTTTTTAGTCTTGCAGTTAATTCAATTTTTTTTCTTTTTTATTTTTTTCTCTTCTTCTGCTAAATTTTTTTAAACTTTTACCCTTTTGTTTCTTAACGTTTTTAAATAGTTTATCTAATATATATATTTTTTCTTTTTTATACTTTTCTTTATTTGTTTTCTTTTTTAAATTCTTTTCTTTTCTTTTCTTTTCTCTTTTTCTTTCTTTCTTTCTGAGCCTCTTTTTATCCCCTATCTCCCCCCTCACGATTTGGGATCTCTTCTGATTTGGTCAAAGCATATTTTCCTGGGGTTGTTGCCACCCTTTTAGTATTTTACTTGCTCCTTCATGTACTTTTATCTGGACAAAATGACAAGGCGGAAAAACTCACCACAAAAAAAAAGAACAAGAGGCAGTACCAAAGGCTAGGGCCCTAATCAATACAGACATTGGTAATATGTCAGATCTAGAGTTCAGAATGACAATTCTCAAGGTTCTAGCCGGACTCGAAAAAAGCATGGAAGATATTAGAGAAACCCTCTCGGGAGATATAAAAGCCCTTTCTGGAGAAATAAAATAACTAAAATTTAGCCAAGTTGAAATCAAAAAAGCTATTAATGAGGTGCAATAAATAATGGAGGCTCTCACTGCTAGGATAAATGAGGCAGAAGAAAGAATTAGCGATAGAGAAGAACAAATGACAGAGAATAAAGAAGCTGAGCAAAAGAGGGACAAACAGCTACTGGACCATGAGGGGAAAATTCGAGAGATAAGTGACACCATAAGATGAAACAACATTAGAATAATTGGGATTCCAGAAGAAGAAGAAAGAGAGAGGAGAGCAGAAGGTATACTGGAGAGAATTATTGGGGAGAATTTCCCCAATATGGCAAAGGGAACAAGCATCAAACTTCAGGAGGTTCAGAGAACGCCCCTCAAAATCAATAAGAATAGGACCACAACCCATCACCTAATAGTAAAATTTACAAGTCTTAGTGACAAAGAGAAAATCCTGAAAGCAGCCCGGGAAAAGAAGTCTGTAACATACAATGGTAAAAATATTAGATTGGCAGCTGACTTATCGACAGAGACCTGGCAGGCCAGAAAGAGCTGGCATGATATATTCAGAGCACTAAACGAGAAAAACATGCAGCCAAGAATACTATATCCAGCTAGGCTATCACTGAAAATAGAAGGAGAGATTAAAAGCTTCCAGGACGTACAAAAACTGAAAGAATTTGCAAACACCAAACCAGCTCTACAGGAAATATTGAAAGGGGTCCTCTAAGCAAAGAGAGAGCCTACAAGTGGTAGATCAGTAAGGAACAGAGACAATATACAGTAACAGTCACCTTACAGGCAATACAATGGCCCTAAATTCATATCTCTCAATAGTTATCCTGAATGTTAATGGACTAAATGCCGCAATCAAAAGACACAGGGTATCAGAATGTATAAAGAAACAAAACCCATCTATATGTTGCCTCCAAGAAACTCATGTTAAGCCCGAAGACACCTCCAGATTTAAAGTGAGGGGGTGGAAAACAATTTACCATGCTAATGAACATCAAAAGAAAACAGGAGTGGCAATCCTTACATCAGATCAATTAGATTTTAAGCCAAAGACTATAATAAGAGATGAGGAAGGACACTATATCATATTCAAAGGGTCTGCCAACAAGAAGATCTAACAATTTTAAATATCTATGCCCCCAACGTGGGAGCAGCCAACTATATAAACCAATTAATAACAAAATCAAAGAAACACATCAACAATAATATAATAATAGTAGGGGACTTTAACACTCCCCTCAATGAAATGGACAGATCATCCAAGCAAAAGATTAGCAAGGAAATAAAGGCCTTAAATGACACACTGGAACAGATGGACATCACAGATATATTCAGAACATTTCATCCCAAAGCAACAGAATACACATTCTTCTCTAGTGCACATGGAACATTCTCCAGAATAGATCACATCCTCGGTCCTAAATCAGGACTCAACCGGTATCAAAAGATTGGGATCATTCCCTGCATATTTTCAGACCACAATGCTCTGAAGCTAGGACTCAACCACAAGAGGAAGTTTGGAAAGAACCCAAATACATGGAGACTAAACAGCATCCTTCGAAAGAATGAATGGGTCAACCGGGAAATTAAAGAAGAATTGAAAAAAATCATGGAAGCAAATGATAATGAAAAGACAATGGTTCAAAATCTGTGGGACATGGGACGCCTGGGTGGCTCAGTTGGTTAAGCAGCTGCCTTCGGCTCAGGTCATGATCCCAGCATCCTGGGATCGAGTCCCACATCAGGCTCCTTGCTCAGCAGGGAGCCTGCTTCTCCCTCTGCCTCTGCCTGCCATTCTGTCTGCCTGTGCTCGCTCTCTCCCCCTCTCTCTCTCTGATAAATAAATAAAATCTTTTAAAAAAAATCTGTGGGACACAACAAAGGCAGTGCTGAGAGGAAAATATATAGCGGTACAAGCCTTTCTCAAGAAACAAGAAAGGTCTCAGGTACACAACCTAACCCTACACCTAAAGGAGCTGGAGAAAGAACAAAAAGAAACCCTAAGCCCACCAGGAGAAGAGAAATCATAAAGATCAGAGCAGAAATCAGTGAAATAGAAACCAAAAAAACATTAGAGCAAATCAACGAAACTAGGAGCTGGTTCTTTGAAAGAATTAATAAAACTGATAAACCCCTGGCCAGACTTATCAAAAAGAAAAGAGAAAGGACCCAAATAAATAAAATCGTGAATGAAAGAGGAGAGATCACAACTAACACCAAAGAAATACAAACCATTATAAGAACATACTATGAACAACTCTACGCCAACAAATTGGACAATCTGGAAGAAATGGATGCATTTCTAGAAACATATCAACTACCACAACTGAACCAGGAAGAAATAGAAAGCCTGAATAGACCCATAACCAGTAAGGAGATTGAAACAGTCATTAAAAATCTCCAAACAAACAAAAACCCAGGGCCAGACGGCTCCCGGGGGAATTCTACCAAACATTTAAAGAAGAACTAATTCCTATTCTCCTGAAACTGTTCCAAAAAATTGAAATGGAAGGAAAACTTCCAAACGCATTTTATGAGGCCAGCATCACCTTGATCCCAAAACCAGACAAGGATCCCATCAAAAAAGAGAGCTATAGACCAATATCCTTGATGAACACAGATGTGAAAATTCTCACCAAAATACTAGCCAATAGGATTCAACAGTACATTAAAAGGATTATTCACCACGACCAAGTGGGATTTATTCCAGGGCTGCAAGGTTGGTTCAACATCCTCAAATCAGTCAATGTGATACAACACATCAATAAAAGAAAGAACAAGAACCATATGATACTCTCAATAGATGCTGAAAAAGCATTTGACAAAGTAAAGCATCCCTTCCTGATCAAAACTCTTCAAAGTGTAGGAATAGAGGGCACATACCTCAATATCATCAAAGCCATCTATGAAAAACCCACCGCAAATATCATTCTCAATGGAGAAAAACTGAAAGCTTTTCCGCTAAGGTCAGGAACACGGCAGGGATGTCCATTATCACCACTGCTATTCAACATAGTACTAGAGGTCCTAGCCTCAGCAATCAGACAACAAAAGGAAATTAAAGGCATCCAAATCGGCAAAGAAGAAGTCAAATTATCACTCTTTGCAGATGATATGATACTATATGTGGAAAACCCAAAAGACTCCACTCCAAAACTGCTAGAACTTATACAGGAATTCAGTAAAGTGTCAGGATATAAAATCAATGCACAGAAATCAGTTGCATTTCTCTACACCAACAGCAAGACAGAAAAAAGAGATATTAAGGAGTCAATCCCATTTACAATTGCACCCAAAACCATAAGATACCTAGGAATAAACCTAACCAAAGAGGCACAGAATCTATACTCAGAAAACTATAAAGTACTCTTGAAAGAAATTGAGGAAGACACAAAGAAATGGAAAAATGTTCCATGTTCCTGGATTGGAAGAATAAATATTGTGAAAATGTCTATGCTACCTACGGCAATCTACACATTTAATGCAATTCCTATCAAAGTACCATCCATCTTTTTCAAAGAAATGGAACAAATAATTCTAAAATTCATATGGAACCAGAAAAGACCTCGAATAGCCAAAGGGATATTGAAAAAGAAAGCCAATGTTGGTGGCATCACAATTCCGGACTTCAAGCTCTATTACAAAGCTGTCATCATCAAGACAGCATGGTACTGGCACAAAAACAGACACATAGATCAATGGAACAGAATAGAGAGCCCAGAAATAGACCCTCAACTCTACGGTCAACTAATCTTCGACAAAGCAGGAAAGAATGTCCAATGGAAAAAAGACAGCCTCTTCAATAAATGGTGTTGGGAAAATTGGACAGCCACATGCAGAAAAATGAAATTGGACCATTTCCTTACACCACACACAAAAATAGACTCAAAATGGATGAAGGACCTCAATGTGCGAAAGGAATCCATGAAAATCCTTGAGAACACAGGCAGCAACCTCTTCGACCTCAGCCGTAGCAACATCTTCCTAGGAATATCGCCAAAGGCAAGGGAAGCAAGGGCAAAAATGAACTACTGGGATTTCGTCAAGATCAAAAGCTTTTGCACAGCAAAGGAAACAGTTAAGAAAATCAAAAGACAACTGACAGAATGGGAGAAGATATTTGCAAACGACATATCAGATCAGATAAAGGACTAGTGTCCAAAATCTATAAAGAACTTAGCACACTCAACACCCAAAGAACAAATAATCCAATCAAGAAATGGGCAGAGGACAGGAACAGACATTTCTGCAAAGAAGACATCCAGATGGCCAACAGACACATGAAAAAGTGCTCCATATCACTCGGCATCAGGGAAATACAAATCAAAACCACAAAGAGATATCACCTCACACGAGTCAGAATGGCTAAAATCAACAAGTCAGGAAATGACAGATGCTGGCGAGGATGCGGAGAAAGGGGAACTCTCTTACACTGTTGGTGGGAATGCAAGCTGGTGCAACCACTCTGGAAAACAGCATGGAGGTTCCTCAAAATGTTGAAAATAGAACTGCCCTATGACCCAGCAATTGCACTACTGGGTATTTACCCTAAAGATACAAACGTAGGGATCCGAAGGGGCACGTGCACCTGATTGTTTATAGCAGCAATGTCCACAATAGCCAAACTATGGAAAAAACCTAAATGTCCATCAACAGATGAGTGGATCAAGAAGTTGTGGTATATATACACAATGGAATACTATGCAGCCATCAAAAGAAATGAAATCTTGCCATTTGAGACAACGTGGATGGAGCTAGAGTTTATCATGCTTAGCGAAATAAGTCAAGCTTAGAAAAACAACTATCATATGATCTCCCTGATATGTTGAAGTGGTGATGCAACATGGGGGCTTAAGTGGGTAGGAGAAGAATCAATGAAACAAGATGGGATTGGGAGGGAGACAAACCAGAAGTGACTCTTAATCTCACAAAACAAACTGAGGGTTGCTGGGGTGAGGGGGGTTTGAGAAGGGGGTGGGGTTATGGACATTGGGGAAGGTATGTGCTTTGGTGAGTGCTGTGAAGTGTGTAAACCTGGCGATTCACAGACCTGTACCCCTGGGGATAAAAATATTTTATATGTTTATAAAAAATAAAAAATAAAAAATTAAAGAAAAAAAAGAGGCGCTTGCATAGAGTACCTGGCTCTGGTGGCCAAGGGAGATTATACTTCTGGACTATAAAGAATAGCTTCTACACAACGTCTTCTTCAATACTGAGCGAGGTAGCCATTTTGCTTAATACAAAACAAACACAGAGAACCAAAATGATGAGACAGATTAATATGTCTGAACCAAAGAATAAGGGAAATACCCAAAATAAAATTCTAATGAAATGGAAATAACATCTTAACTGATAGAGCATTCAAAGTAATGATCATGAAAATGCTCACTGATCTTGGGAGAAGACTGGATGAACACAGTGAGAACTTCAACGATGTAATAGAAAATATTTTTTTTAAAGTACCAAACAAATGATAACTGTACTGAAAAATACACTAGAGAATTTTAACAGCACAGTGGATAAAATAGAAGTATGAATTATTGAACTAGAAGACAAAGCAATGGAAAACACATAGAGTACAGAAGAAAAAATAAATAAAATAAGTGATGATACCATAAGGGACCTCTGAGCCCACAGCAAATGGACTAGGAGAAGAGAAAGAGCCATAGAAATATAACAAGAAATAATGGCTAGAAACGTCTATAATCAAGGCCATGAAAACACACCTATAGGTCCAGGGAGCCCCAATAAGATGAAACCAAAGAGAAGCACAGACATATATTTAAAATGATAAAAGTTATTGATAGAGAGATAATTTTTAAAGTAACAAGAGGAAAGCAACTTATTACCTACAAGGGAAACCCCATAAGATTATCAGAATTTTCAGCAGAAACGTTATAGGCCAGAAAGAAGTAGTGTGACATATTCAAAGTGCTGATAGAGGAAACCACAAACCAAGAATTACCTATGTAGGAGGGTTACTATTCAAAATTAAAGGATTTACATATTCTTTTCCAGATAAGCAAATACTAAGGGAGTTTATCACTATTAAATTAGCCTTAAAATAAATGATAAAGAAACTTCTCTGAGCTAAAAATAACAGACCTAACAAATACTAAGAAAACATAAAAAAATAAAAATCTTACCAGAAAGCATAAATAAAAAAAATAAGTAGTGGATTAACCATTTATAAAGTAAACATGATGGGTAAAAGGCAAAAGTAGTAAAATTAATTAAAAATACAATAACTAGCTAAGGGATGCATAAAATGATGTAAAATGTGTCTCTAAAGATGTTTTTGGGGGAATGAGTAATAATATAAGGCTTTAGAATGTGTACAGAATTTATATCAATTTATTTATTTTTATATTTTAAATATTTTATTTATTTATTTGACAGACAGCGATAACAAGTAGGCAGAGAAGCAGGTAGAGAGAGGAGGGGGAAGCAGGCTCCCCACTGAGCAGAGATCCCAATGCAGGGCTTGATCCCAGGACCCTGAGATCATGACCTGAGCTGAAGGCAGAGGCTTAACCCCCTGAGCCACCCAGGAGCCCCTAAATTTATATCAATTTAAAAGAGACTGTAGTATACTCAAGATATTTTATGTGAATCCCACAGTAACAGAAAGCAGAAACAACAACAACAACAAAAACCATTATACTAAGTACACAAAAGGCAATGAGAAAGGAATCTTAACATAATACTAAAGAACAACAACAAAAAAAATCAAACCACAAAAGAGAAAGAGGAGAAGAAAGGAACAGAGAAAGGAACTGCAAAAACAGCTAGAAAACAATGAACAAAATGACAGTATTACCAACTAATAATTCCTTAGATATAAATAGACTAAATTCTCCAATCAAAAGACATTGGGTGTGCTGGGTGGATAAAAATATAAAAATATATAAAAAATATTCTATATGCTGCTTATAAAGCACTCACCTCCAACCTAAATAAAAAACTAAAATGAAGGATTGGATAAAATGATATACCATGAAAATATAAATGCAAAGAAAACTGGGGTAATAATACTTATGTCAGACCAAAATAAGTTAAAACCTAAACTAGCAAAAGACAAAGAAAAGCTTTACATAATGACAAAGGGGTCAATCCAAAATGAAGATATAACATTTGTAAACATCTTTGAACCCAACATAAGAGTATCTGAATATTTAAGCAAATATTAAGAGAAATAAAGAAATATATAGCAATACAATAATAGCAAAGGAATTTAATATCTTACTTTCATCAATGGATAGATCATCCAGATAAAAATTCAATTAAAAAATAAAATAGCCTTGAACAATACATTAAAGTAGATAGGCTTATTATATACAGAATATTTCATGCAAACCAGAAGGATACACATTATTTTCAAGTGCACATGAAATATTCTCTGGTATCAATCATATTTTAGGTCACAAGGACTCTGAGAAAAGGAGGGTTATAGAGGGGAGGGTTGTTGGTGGATGGGTGAACCTGGTGGTGGGTAATAAGGACCAAACATATTGCATAGAGCACTGGGTGTTATATATAAACAATGTTGGAACACTACATCAAAAACTAATGATGTATGGTATGGTGACTAATATAACTCAATAAAATAAAAAAAAATCTCAATAAATTTAAGAAAATTGGAATCAAATCAAGCATCTTTACCAACAACAATGGTTTAAAACTAAAAATTAATTACAAGAAGAAAACTGGACAAAAACCACAAATACATGGAGACTAAACAACTTGTAATTAAAAAAAAAAGAACAATGGGTCAGTGAAAAACTTAAAGAGAAAATAAAGAAAATAACCTGCGTCACAAAAAACAATACGAAATTTCAAAATCTTTGGGATATAGCAGTTTAAAGAGAAAAGTTCATAACAATACAAGCTTAGCCCAAAAAACAAGAAAAATCTCAAATAAAAAAAATTAACTTACATTTGAAGGAACTAGAAAAAAAAACAGAAAAAAACAAACACCAAATTTAATAGAAGGAAGAAAATAATAAATATCAGAGAAAAAATAAATAAAACAGAGACTAAAAATACATAGAAAAGCTCAATGGAATTAGGAGGGGTTTTTTTGGAAAAAAAAAAGAGAACAAAACACAAAATTTTAGTTAGACTCATTAAGAAAAAAGTGAGAGGCCCCAAATTAAAAAAAATCAGTATAAAAGAGGAGAAATTACAACAGCTAACACAGAATTAGAAAAAGAAAATAAGAAAATACTTTGAATCAGTATATGCCAAGAAATTAGACAGCCTAGACGAAATAGTGAAATTTCTAGAAATATGGAATCTCCTGAGACTGAATCATGAGAAAATAGAAAATCTGAGTAGACCAGTAATTAGGAATGAAATTGAATCAGTCATTTAAAAAAAAAAATCCCAAGAAACAGTAGTACAGGTCATGATTAATTCTATGGTTAAGTCTATCAATGGGTGGTTCAGTTGGTTAAGTGACTGTCTTTGGCTCAGGTCATGATCCTGGAGTCCCAGAATTGAGCTCCACATTGGGCTCTCTGCTCAGCGGGGAGTCCGCTTCTCCCTGACCCTCCCCCTTCTCATCCTCTTTCTCTCATTTTCTCTCTCTGTCTCTCTGTCAAATAAATAAATTTAAAAAAATCTTAAAACAAAACAAAACAAATCAAGCAAAAAAGAAACCCAAAAAATGGAATAGAAAAGAACAATGTCAAACTTATTTTAAGAAGCAGATACTACCCTGATACCAAATCCAGAGAAACTACAAAAATATATATATGGCCAGGATCTTTGATGAATATAGATGCAAAAATCTTCAACAACATACGAGCAAATAGAATTAAACATTAAAAGAATAATACATGATCACGTGAGATTCATTCCAGAGATGCAATGATCATTGATCATATGTAAATCAATCAACATGATACACCCACATTAAAAAAACAACAACAACAAAGTATCAAAAAGTATATGATCAGTGGTTAGTACCAGAGGAGGAAGATGGCAACCATTTTAGTAGGTACTTGAGGAGCAGGCCACACCAGCCTGTTTCCCACACTGGGAAAGCCAGGAAGTCTCCACAGTGACCACAGGGTTCTCATAGCCAAACAACTTTATGGGGGTGTGGTTCTGGGAGCCCACTCCAGAACAGCTACTAGGTCCTACATTGCCAATCAAATGACTGACAATCTGATCCTTATTCATGACTGTATTTTCTCCTGCTGCTTAGGTTCAGCAGCTGATACCTAGGCTGTAGCTGAGTCCTTTCACTTATCAGCTTATTTCCATAATATTGAGCTGAATGAGCCTCTGGTGGTACAAAAGGTAACCAGCCTCTTTAAAGAGATGTGTTTCTCAAACTGAGAAGACCTGATGGTAGGAATCATCAAATGTGGGCTGGGGCCCCCTAAAAGAAAGGCAAGTGTACTCAGCGCTCATGGAGGGCATGATGGTAAGAGAGTCCTTTGTCACTGGGAGCTCTGGGAGCTCCTATCTTTGTGGCCATGTTGATGCTACCTAATGGGAAAATGTGACCAAGGAAGAGTGTTGGCAATTTATATCAATGCTTTTGCTTAGGCCATGGGATGGGTCATCTCCAGTGGTGGGGTGATCTGTCTGGCAAACTTTGTAGAATCAGAGGTAGAGTAGCAGGTACTTTTGTCACATGTTTTTTTCTGTGACATCATTTCTATGGAAATGATCTTTTTTTTTTATTCTTGACAGAATGTTTATTGAATATTATATAATAAATGTTTTGTTATTTTTTTTCTAGAATTCTAGGAATCAGGGAGGTGGTAAAGTAACAATGGTGAATTTGGGAATATGGTCTCCCAAAAGTAACTGCTGCTTATTGACATAAGATTTCTACTTATACATGGAATCCAAAAAAAAAAAATAAATAAAACCAGCCAATAAAACAAGATAGAAGTGGGCTCATAGGTAGAGAACAAACTGATAGTTACCAGAAGGGAGGGGGTTGAGGGGTGGATACCATAAGTAAAATGGACCTACCAACGTTCAGTTTTAAAATGATTAAGTCATGGGGATGTAATGTGCAGCATAAGGAATATAGTCAATAACATTTTAATAATTTTGTATGGTAATAGATGGACAGAAGACTTATAGTGGTGATCATATAATAATGTATAAAATTATACATTTTCTAATGTATACAATGACAAAATAACTATGAGGTAAATTTGAAACTAATATATATTGTATTTCAATCATATTTCAATGAAAAATACAAAAGAACTAGAGAAAAAGGATAGGAAAATAGAACTGAAGAGTAATTAGAGCAGTTAATTGCAGTTAGAGTAGAAAAACTGTAAATAGTGTTTAAAGTTACAAAGATTATTAATAAAGGAACTAAAAACAAGGATAGAACTATATTAGGAAAAGAGAAAGAGAGGTGATGCTGCATACAAAAAAAATATTCACCCATTATGGAAGAATGCCATTAGGAAATGTGTAAAATTGTGAAGTAACCATATAAATGTATTATTTAAAGATATGGAGATAGCCACCAAACTAAATGCAGAATCACATTAATATGTGCCTATGTTTGTCAGACAATTTTACTGGTACATGGATCTTATCTTCAAATATGGTGATAGTGCTTTAAATTACAGAAATTGTGGCTTTTGAAAATAGATTAAACCAGTAATGATAGTGACAGAAGAAAAATGACTTCTTATATCGTAAGTATACCATATATTTTTAAGATTTGTATATTTATTTTAGAGGGAGAGATAGAATGTGCAGAGGGAGGGGGGAGAGAATCTCAGACAGACTGCACCCTAAACATAGAGCCAGACGCAGGGCTTGATCTCGCTACCCTAAATCATAACCTGAGCCAAAATCAAGAGTCAGATACTTAACCAACTATGCTACCCAGGTCACCCAAAGGTATATATTGTAACTACAACTAAAATTGTTTTTTACACTCTAAAAATCACAGTGTGCTTAAGATTTACATTATTCTTTCCTAAGAAAGATTTCACAAGATAATGATTTTCATTTGATGCCATTATTATGTATTGTATTCTAGTAGTTGAGCCACCTCTGCTACCTCTTTAGGGGTACTCTACTCCTCTTCCATCCCAACTATGGGCAGACATATGTCCTACTTCTCTTAGGCTCCATTAGAAAACACAAAACACTTTCCTCTGTGCTATTCATTCCAATTTAAATCTATAGCTCACTTAGCTCAATTCCTCGTTTTGGAGATGAAGAAACAGGCCCAGAATAGGAACAGCATTTACTTGTTTTACTGTATCATGGAAACATGTGTTTTAGAAGGAAAAATTCTAGAGTCCCCACAGTTCTATAGTTCCTATGTATTTAACTTCATTTTGTGAATTAGCTAATTTTGTATAGACTAAATACTTTGAGGTGGATTCCAGTTTTATAAACAGCATCTTTCATTGAATAGAAACAATGAATAATTTTTTAGCTTCTTTCTTTTTTTTCTGGTTATTTGATTTGACTTCATTTGACTCCTAATTAACTGTAGTAATGAACAATACAAGCAATTTAATCAAATGTGTAGTATTGTGTATAATACCATGTAACTTCTGGGTGCTTTGTAAATGAAAATATCTGCTGGAAAATAAAATAAGCTATCAATTGACTCTTTCTATTGATAACAGGGTGATACTTAACATATTTTGTACTGAATTGGTTTACCTTGTGCTCCTGTTGCCCAAAAGAAATAAAAAATCTGGAGAGGAGCAAGATGGCAGAGGAATAGGAGACCTAAATTTCATTGGATCCCAGTAACTCTGATACTTATCAAACCATTCGGAATACCTACAAACTCAACAGGAGATCAAAGAAAAGAATCGTAATTCTAGGAACAGAAAAGCAACTACTTTCTGGTAGGTAGGATGTCAGGAGAAGTGAATCCAAGGTGATATATGGGAAGATAGATCATGGGTGAAGGGCCAGCTACCGACAGGTGAGAGAGCAGTGGAGCACAAAATCAGAAATTTTAGAAGTCTGCTCCACTGAGGGATGTCACTCCAGTGGCTAAACGGGGGGGGGGGGGATGCGGGGGTTGGGGTGGAATTCTCTTTGGGTCAGTGTGTTCTCAGGACATATGGGGTCACAGAAAGGGGGTGCCAGAATGTGGTAGAGCTCCCAGGTATCGGAATGGGGAAGCCAGCTGCAAAGATGGAGATGAGTAAGGGCCTCTAAGATTGGGATTGCCATAAACCATGACCCAAGAAAAACTTGGGCCACTATTCTTAGAACAGGCACACCACAAGTGGCAGATCCAGGGACACATCCCTTCCTCCACTGGGAGGAGTAATGCAGAAACACCATGCAGGAATATGCTGGGTTTGGAGACACCAAACAGGGCTGTGTTCCAGAGACAGAAATGCTCAGTCACAGGCTGGGTGAGCTCAGAGTGTGGCCCAAGGCCAGGGAGTCAGGCATGATTGATGACTTTTCTCTGAGGGCTCACTGAAGAGGAGGACCCCTGAGCACTTGGCTCCTCTGGGCCTGGAGATTGGAGGGAACCATCTTCATCCTCATCCTCCAAAGCTGTATGGAAAGCTCTCAGGGAACAAAAGCTACTGAGAGCAACCCAGACAGACTACATAGCCTGACCCCTGTGAAGGGAAGTGCATTTCTGCCTTGGGCAATGACATTTGAAAATCACTGCAAGAGGCCCCTTCCCTAGAGGATCAGCAAGAACATACAGCCAAGATCAAGCTCACCTATCAATGAGAAATGCAAAGCAACTGTGCTAGGGGAATACAGCACATAAAATTCATGGCTTTTCCCTCATGATTCTTTAGTCCTTTAAAGTTAATTTTTTAAAAAATAATTTTTTTATTTTTCTCTTGTTCTATTTTTTAAAATTTTTCCTCTTTCTTATTATAACCTACTTTAGCTATTTTATCAATTCATTAAAAAATCGTATTCAAACCCTTCATTGTAGTTAACCTTATTTTTTGTATACATATAAATTCTTTATTTAAAATTTTGGAGTAGAGTTCCTTCTAACAGATCAAAATATATCCTAAATCTAGCACATGTCTTAATTCCATTTTTAGAATATTTTAAATTTTCACCTTTACAGTTATATTCCATCCCTTCATTGTGTGTGTGTGTGTAATATATATATATGTATATATATATACATATATATATATTCCTTTATTCCTTTCTTTAAAATTTTGGGAAGCATTTTCTTCTTCTAACAGGCCAAAATATACCCAAAATCAAGGGTGTGAGTCTCTACTTGTTTTGTAAGTGAATATTTTTCTGGGGTCATTGTTACCCTTTTTGCATTATGTTCTCTCATTCTTCTATTCTTCTCTGGCTAAAATGACAAGGTAGAAAAACTCATCCCCCACCCCCCCCAAAAAAAAAGAACAAGAGGCAGTACTGATGGCTAGAGAACTAATCAATATGGATACTAGTATGATGTCAGAACTAGAGTTCAGAATGATGATTATAAAGATGCTATCTGGGCTTGAAAAAAGCGTATAAGGTACTAGAGAATCTCATTCTGGAGAAATAAAATCCCTTTCTGGAGAAATAAAAGAACAAAAATCTAACCAAGTTGAAAAAAAAAAAAAACTATTAGTGAGGTGCAATAAAAAACAGAGGCTCTAACTCCTAGGATAAATGAAGCAGAAGAGAGAATTAGTGATATATAAGATCAAATGACAGAGAATAAAGAAGCTGAGAAAAAGAGAGATAACAACTACTGCACCATGAAGGAAGATTTGAAGATATGAGTGATACCATAGGATTAAAGAATATTAGAATAATTAGGTTGCAGAAGTAGAAGAGAGAGAGGGATAGAGGCAGAATATATATTGGAGCAAATTATAGCAGAGAATTTCACTAATTTGGCAAAGGGAACAAGCATCAAAATCCAGGAGGCACAAAGAACCCCCATCAAAATAAATAAAAATAGGTTAACAACCAACCTCTAATAGTAAAATGTACAAGTCTCAAAAAGAATGAGAAAATCCTGAAGCAGCTCAGGACAAGAACTCTGTAACCTACAACAGTTGAAGTATTAGACTGGTAGCAGACCTATCCATAGAGACCTAGCAGGCCATAAAAAAAACTGGCATGATATATTAAGAGCACTAAAAAAGAAAAATATACAGCCTAGAATACGATCCTAGCTAGGCTCTTATTGAAAAGAGAAGGAGAGATAAAAAGCTTCCAGGACAAACAAAAACTAGAAGAATTTGCAAACACAAAACCAGTCCTACAGGAAATATTGAAAGCAGTCCTTGAAGCAAAATGAGAGCCTAAATGTAGCAGACCAGAAAGGAACAGAGACAGTATACAGTAACTGCCAACTTACAGACAATACAATGGCACTAAATTCATATCTTTCAATAGTTACCCTGAATGCAAATGTGCTAAATGCCTCAGACAAAAGACAGAGGGTGAAATCATATGATAATTGACTCTCTCTGCTCAACTTATTTCAATGACCATAATCTCCTCCAGTCCCAACCATGTTGATACAAAAGTTGGGTGTTCCCCCTTTCTGATGGAGGCATAATATTCCATTGTATATATGGACCATATCTTCTTTATTCATTCATCTGTTGAAGAGCATCTTGGCTCTTTGCACAACTTGACGACTGTGGCCATTGGGATTTGGAGAGAAGTGAGTTGGGGAAAATCAGAGAGAAAGACGAGCCTTGAGAGACTGTGGACTCTGAGAAACAAAATAATGGATTTGGAGGGGATGGAGTGGGTGAACCTGGTAGTGGGTATTAAGGAGGGCACATATTTCATGGAGAATTGGGTGTGGTACATAGACAATGAATCTTGGAACACTGAAAAAAAATAAAATAAAATTACAAAAAAAAGACAATATCAGAATGGATTAAAAAAAAAAAACAAGACCCATCGATATGTGGTCGTTTTAGAAAGAAAGTCGTTTTAAACCCAAAGACACATCCAGATTTAAAGTGAGGGGGTGGAAAATAATTTACCGTGCTAATGGAAATCAAGAGAAAGCTGGGATGGCAATCCTTATATCAGAATCCTTATATCATAAAATTAGATTTTAAGCCAAGGCTATAAGAGATGAAGAAGAACACTATATCATAAAGGGTCTGTCCAACAAGATCTAAGAATTTTAAATATCTATGCCCTTAACATGGGAGCAGCCAATTATATAAACCAATTAATAACAAAAATCAAGGAAACACATTCATAATACAGTAATAGTAGGGAACATTAACACCCCCTCACTGAAATGGACAGAACATATAAGCAAAAGATCAACAAGGAAATAAAGGCTTTAAATGACATACTGGCCCAGATGGACGTCACAGACATATTCCGAACATTCCATCCCAAAGCAGCAGAATGCACATTCTTCTCTAGTGCGGGTGGAAAATTTTCAAAATAGATCACATCCTGGGTCACAAATCAGGTCTCAACCAGTACCAAAAGATTGGGGTCATTCCCTGCATATTTTCAGATCACAATGCTTTGAAACTAGAACTCAATCACAAGAGGAAATTTGGAAATAACCAAATACATGGAGGCTAAGGAGCATCCTACTAAGGAATGAATGGGTCAATCAGGAAATTAAAGAAGGGTTGAAAAAAAATCATGGAAACAAATGAAAATGAAAACACAACTTGTTCAAAATCATTGGGATGCAGCAAAGGCAGTCCTGAGAGGAAAGTATATAGTGATATAAGCCTTCCTCAAGAAACAAGAAAGGTAACCCTACACCTAAAGGAGCTGGAGAAAGAACAGCAAATCAAGCCTAAACCCAGCAGGAGAAGAGAAATAATAAAGATCAGAGTAGAAATCAATGAAATAGAAACCAAAAGAACAGCAGAAGAGATCAACAAAACTAGGAGCTGGTTCTTTGAAAGAATTAATAAGATTGATAACCCCCTGGCCAGACTTACCAAAAAGAAAAAGAGAAAGGACCCAAATTAATAAACTCATGAATGAAAGAGAAGAGATCACAACCAGCACCAAAGAAATACAAACAATTCTACGAACATATTATGAGCCACTATACACCAGCAAATTTGACAATCTGGAAGAAATGGATACATTCTTAGAGACATACAAACTACCAAAACTGAACCAGGAAGAAATAGAAAACCTGAACAGACCCATAACCAGGGAGGAGATTGAAACAGTCATCAAAAACTTCTAACAAACAAGAGCCCAGGGCCAGATGGCTTCCCAGGGATATTCTACCAAACAGTTAAAGAAGACTTTATACTTATTCTCCTGAAACTGTTCCAAAAAATATAAATGGAAGGAAAACTTCCAAACTCGTTTTACAAGGCCAGCATTACCTTGATCCCCAAACCAGACAAAGACCCCATCAAGAAGGAGAATTACAGACCAAAATCCTTGATGTACACGGATGCAAAAATTCTCACCAAAACACTAGCCAATAGGATCCAACAGTACATTAAAAGGATTATTCACCACAACCACGTGGGATTTATTTCATGGCTGCAAGTTTGGTTTAACATCTGCCCATCAATCAATGTGATACAATACATTAAAGTACCATACAGTACTCTCAATAGATGCTGAAAAAGCATTTGACAAAGTACAGCATCCTTTCTTGATCAAAACTCTTCAGAGTGTAGGCATAGAGGGTTCATACCTCAATATCATCAAAGCCATCTATGAAAAACCCACAGCAAATATCATTCTCAATAGGGAAAAACTGAGAGCTTTTGCCCTAAGGTCAGGACCATGTCAGGGCTGTCCACTATCACCACCGCTATTCAACATAGTATGAGAAGTCCTAGCCTCAGCAATCAGAGAGCAAAAAGAAATGAAACGCATCCGAATTGGCAAAGAAGAAGTCAAACTCTCACTCTGCAGATGGTATGATACTTTATGTGGAAAACCCGGAAGACTCTACTCCAAAACTGCTAGAACTCATACAGGAATTCAGTAAAGTGTCAGGATACAAAATGAATACACAGAAATCAGTTGCATTTCTGTACACCAACAACAAGACAGAAGAAAGAGAAATTAAGGAGTCGATCCCATTTACAATTGCACCCAAAACCATAAGATACCCAGGAATAAATCTAACCAAGAGGCAAAGAACCAGTACTCAGAAAACTATAGAGTACTCATGAAAGAAATTAAGGAAGACACAAAGAAATGGAAAGAAAAAGTTCCATGCTCATGAACTGGAAGAACAAATATTGTGAAAATATTTATGTTACTTAGAGCAATCTACACATTTAATGCAATCCATATCAAAATAACCATCTTTTTTTTCAAAGAAATGGAATAAAAAAAAAATCCTAAAATTTATATGGAACCAGAAAAGACCCTGAATAGCCAGAGGAATGTTGGGGGGGGGGGGAGTTGGAGGCATCACAATTCCAGACATTAAGCTCTATTACAAAGTGGTAATCATCAAGACAGTATGGTACTGGCACAAAAACAGACACATAGATCAATGGAACAAGATAGAGATCCCAGAAATGGACCCTCAATTCTATGGCCAACCAATCTTTCACAAAGCAGGAACGCTTGTCCAATGGAAAAAAGACAATCTCTTCAGCAAATGGTGTTGGGAAAATTGGACAGCCACATGCAGAAGCATAAAACCGGACCATTTCCTTACACCACACACAAAAATAGACTCAAAATGGATGAGAGACCTCCATGTGGTACAGGAATCCATCAAAATCCTGGAGGAGAACACAGGCAGCATCCTCTTCGACCTCAGCCACAGTGACATCTTCCTAGAAACATCGCCAAAAGCAAGGGAAGGAAGGGCAATAATGAGCGATTAGGACTTCATCAAGATTAAAATCTTTTGCACAGTGAGGGAAACAGTCAACAAAAGCAAAAGACAACTGACAGAATGGGAGAAGATATTTGCAAAACGACATATCAGATAAACGGCTAGTACCCAAAATCTGTAAAGAACTTATCAAACTCAACACCCAAAGAATAAGTAATCCAATCAAGAAATGGGCGGAGGACATGAATAGACATTCTGCAGAGAAGACATCTAAATGGCCAACAGACAGAGTGCTCATCATCACTCATCATCAGGGAAATACAAGTTAAAACCCCAGTAAGATACCACCTCATGCCAGTCAGAATGGCTGAAATTAACCAGTCAGGAGATGACAGGTGTTGGTGAGGATGCAGAGGAAGGGGAACCCTCCTACACTGCTGGTGGAAATACAGGCTAGTGCAGCCAGTGTAGAAAAGTTTAGAGGTTCCTCAAAATTTGGAAATAGAGTTACCCTGTGGCCCAGCAATTGTACTACTGATTATTTACCCTAAAGATACAAATACAGTGATTTATAGGGGTATATGCTTCCAAATGCTTATAGTAGCAATGTCCACTATAACCAAACTATGGAAAGAGTTTAGTTATCCATCAACAGTGGAATGGATAAAGAAGCAGTGCTGTATATATATTAAAGTGGATACTATGTAGCCATAAAAAAAAAAACCACGATGAAATTTTGCCATTTCCAATGACGTGAATGAAAATGGAGGGTATTATGCTAAGCAAAGTAAGTCAATCACAGAAATACATTTATCATATAATCTCAGTGATATGAGGAATTTGGGAGGTGGGGCACAGGGTTGTAGGGGAAGAGAGGGAAAAATGGAAGATGATAGGACCAGGGAGGGAAACAAACCATAGGAGACTCTTGATATCAGGAAACAAACTAAGGGTTGCTGGAGGGGAGAAGGGTTGGAAGGTTAGGGTGGTTAGATGATGCATTGGATAGGGTATGTGTAATGATAATGTTGTGAAATATGTAAGACTGATAATTCACAGACCTATGCCCATGATACAAACAATACATTATATGGTAATAAGAAAAGATGCATACATATCATTATTGGAAAAAATGTCATATGAGTAAAGTTCTATGAATATGTACAATACAAACCTAGATATATTACTAAACAATTTACATGCTTCATTTTCTTATAAGAAACATCTCATTAATGTCACTTTTTACATTTGAGGAAAATGATATTCCAAGGGATTAAGAAAGGTCTGCAGAGGTTTTTTCTGCAACTAAAGGATAGAATAAGAATTAACATCAAAGCTGTCTGACTCCAAAACTGTAGGAAGTAATAAGTACATTATACAACATTAATGACGTTTTCTATTTTTAACTCATTTAGTTATTCTGAGGGAGATTAGGAAATCTTTGCTAACACATTTTAGGACCCTTGAACCTTGATTTTCACATAGCTCATATTTTGGGACCTGATGAAACTTTATTTACTACAGGACTAATTTTAGTTTTTTTGTTTGTTTGTTTTTTTGTTTGTTTTTTTTTTTTTTTTTTTTTTTACCCCTGTTGAAACTTTCTTATGGAGAAGATAATCTTCACCAACGTAGGAAGCCAAGAACAAATAAAAGGAATTATAAATATTTGGCCATATAATGATTTATAAATTTTTGCATTGCAAAAAACAAACAACAAAAAAGCAATAGCTATATGAGAGTTGGCAAAAATACAACCCAGAAGAAAAGTGAAGATTAGTATCTATAATAATTATCTATAATATCTATAACAATATAATTTAACATCTGTAATAAAGAATGTTATAAACTGGCAAAATATTAATAACACAAGAAAAGTAGAGACTGCAAAGGCATGCTCTTCAAATTATCAAAATAAAGTGGACAAAGTACATTCCAAATATGTTCAAATTCACTAGTAATCTAAGAAATGAAAATTAAAGTATCAGTGATGTATTATGCATCCATTAGAATGGCAGAGGAAGAGCTTTAACATCTATTGCTAACTTGTTTCCATAGAAGTATGTATTATCTTTTTAAAATGAAACTAACAAAACATCACTCTTCTGCTCTTTGCACCACTTCCTCCCCACCATGTTTGTATGTGTCTGTGTATTTCAAGGTTTGATATGATAAAGTGAATGCTAGTGAAAATTAAGGAATGATACATTTTAGGATGTTGCTAAATGTTATCTGGAGAAAAGAAAAGAAGTAGAAATGAATGAGCGTAGAAATTTGGAGTGGGAAGACAAAAAAAATATATTAAAAATTGATGTAAGTAAATCCAGAATGTAGCAGCTTGGCGTGTAAAATTTTGTGTTTGCTTTCATACATAAGTTGGAACTAAAAGCTATAGCTTAGGTATATATCAAGTGAATTATAGGGATAACTAGGATATTGTCAAGAACAGGAGTAAGTTATAAAATACTGCATATTTATGATTTTAGTTTGGTCAAAACAAATTACCTATCTGCTTATATGAACTTTTATATACAAGGAGATTGTGTAAAAAAAATGAGCACAAGGTTGGTAACACTGGTTACCTCAAGAGGATTATGTATAAGGAAATTAGAAGTACAGTAGTGAGCATAGGGTATTAATTTTTTACATATTTGTATTATTTTAACTATTATGAAAAATTTGTATTACTTCTATTAGTAAAAATATATATAAAGAAAAATTGATCATAAGAAATTCAATAAAGAAACATCAGTTTTAAACAACATATTATACCAAATTAACATAACAGATATATACAATGCATTGTAAACAAAAGCAACAAAATATATATTATTTTCATTTGCACATGAAAAATACTCTAGGATAAATCATATGTTAAGTCATAAAAAAGTCTTAAAAATTAAGAAGATTGAAATCATATCAACCATCTTTCTGACCATTATAATATTATAAACAATTTATAAGAAGACAAGTGGAAAATTTATATTATGTGGAGATTTGAAAACATGCTACTAGAAAACCAATGTGTCAAAGAAGAAATAAATAAAGAAATTAAAGTGTTACTTGACAAATTAAAATGTAAATGCAACTTGACTAAACTTAGGAAATGCAGAAAAACAACTCTAAGGGAAAAGTTCATAGTAATTAATGCCTGAGTCAAAAAATAAAAATAATAAAGAAAATAAAAGAGGGATTAATCCCTCAGTAGCTCAGTTGATTAAGGGTTGAGTCTTGATTTTGTCTCAGGTAATGATCTCAGGGTTGTGTTATTGAGCCCCATGCTGGGGTCCACACTGGGCATGGAGCCTGATTAAGATTCTCTCTCTCCTTCTCCTGTTACTTCCTCCTCCCCATCTAAAAAATAAATAAATAAATAAATAAATAGGAAAAAAGAAAGACAAAAAAAGAAAAGAAAGAAAATCTGAAATAAATTCTACATGTGAAGAAATTGGAAAAAGAACAAATACAACAAAGGCAACCTACAGAATGGGAGAAGATATTTGCAAATGACTTATCAGATAAAGAGCTAGTATCCAAAATCCATAAAGAACTTATCAAACTCCACACCCCAAAGTAAAAAAAAACTAGTCAAGAAATGGACAGAAGACATGAAGAGACATTGCTCTCCAAAGAAGACATACAAATGGCAAATAGAAGAAAAAATGCTCAACATCACTTGGCATCAGGGGAATACAAATCAAAACCACAATGAGATACCACCTCACATGTCTCAGAATGGTTAAATTTAACAATACAGGAAACGACAGATGTTGGCAAGGGTGCAGAGAAATTACACTATTGGTGGAAATATGAGCTGGTGCAGCCACTTTGGGAAATAGTATGGATGTTCTTCAAAAACTTAAAAATAAATAAAACTACCCTACAATGCAGCTATTGCACCACTATGTATTTATCCAAAGGATACAAACATACTGAGTAGAAGAGGCACATGCATCCCCAATATTTATAGCTGCAATGTCCACAGTAGCCAAAATATAGAAAGAGCCCAGATATCCATCAGCAGATGAATGGATAAAGAACAGGTGGTATATAGTGGAATATTGCTCTGCCATCAAAAAATGAAGTCTTGTCATTTACAGTGTTGTAGATGGAACTAGAGGAAATTATGTTCAGTGAAGTAAGTCAGCCAGAGAAAAACAAATACCATACGATTTCACTCATATGTGGAATTTAGGAAACAAAACAGCTGAACATAGGGGAAGGGAAGGGAGAATAAAATAAAATAAGAACAGAGAGTTAGGTAAACCACAAGAGACTCCTAACTATAGGAAACAAACTGAAGGTTGCTGTAGGGGAGGTGGGTGGGAAGACAGGGTCATTGGGTAATGGGCATTAAGGAGGCACTTGATATAATGAGCACTGAGTGCTATTTGCAACTGATGAATCATTAAATTCTATTTCCAGAACTAATAATATGCCATACATTAACTAAATTGGACCAAAATAAAACAAAGAACAACTAAAGCCCAAATTTACTAGAATGAAGGCAATAGCAATGCTCAAAGCAGAAATGAGTGAAATAGAAACTAAAATGATAAATAGAAAAAAATCAGTGAAGCTAAGAGCTAGTGCTTTGAGAAGATAAACAAAATTGATAAACCTTTAAATAAACCCACCAAGAAAAAAAAAGCGTCAAATAAATAAAATCAGAAAGGAAAAAGAAAAGCGGCACACTGTTAAAATAGAAATGCAAATGATCTTGAGAGTACTATGAAGACAAAACTGGTAAATCCTAGCAACTGCTATATTAAAAGGCTAAATTAAAAAGAAATAAAATAATTGGGCATACTCATTACTTGTAAGGAGATAAACTAACCCTAACCTAGCCAGAGCATTTAGGTATGAACAGGAAATAAAAGTCATTCAAATCAGATAATAAGAAGGGATATTAAGAGGTACAAACTTTAAAAGTGCACCATAGGAAATATAGTCAATAAGATAGTAATAATAATTGGTGACAGATGGTCAGTACACTTGTGGGGAGCACTGAGTAATGTATAGAATTGCAGAAACACTATATTGTACATTTGGAATTTATTTAACACTGTATGCTAATTTAAATTAAAATTTCATCCAAATAAAATGTCCCTCATTTTGGAAAGGGAGAAGTAAAACTGTATCTACTTGCAGGTAACATGGTATAATACATTAAAGACACTAACTTCACCAAAATCTGTTAGAACGAATAAAAAGCATTCTATAAAGTTGCAAAATATGAAATCAATACACAAAAAGTTATTATGCTTCTACACAGTAATATTGAACTAGCAGAAACAAAAATGAAGAAATCAATTCCACTTACAGTTGCATCAAAAATAATAAAATATTCAGGTATAAATTTAACCAAGGAATTGAAAGACATGGGCTTGGAAAACTATAAGACACTGATGAAAGAAATTGAAAAAGACAAATTATAAATAGATATTCCATGCTAATGGATTGGAATTAATATTGTGTCCATGTTAGCCAAAACAATCTACAGATTTAACACAATCTTTATAAAAATTCCAATGGTATTTTCACAGAAATAGAGCTAACAATCTTAAAATTTGTATACAATTTTAAAAGATCCTAAAAAGTTAAAGTAATCTTGAGAATAAAAAGAACAAAGCTGGAGGGGGGACAAGATGGCGGGGAAGTAGGAGGAGGCGCCTTTTCAACCTGTACCCTAAAGTGAGCTGATTATCTACCAAAGAACTCCGATCACCCATGAAATCAGCCTGAGATCAGAACTATACAAGTCTGGATCTCTACAAGGGCAGAAGACGCCAGTGGACAGGTAAAGCTGTGTGGGAACGGTGGACTGATATCGGAAGATAAAAAAAAGGGGGAGGGAGCCACCAGAGGCTACCCATTGGAAAGTAATACCCCAACACAAGAGTGCCTTGCGTCTGGGGACCAGCATTAACGTGGAGTCTGGTTGAAAGCACTCAAAAAGAGCAAAGGATCACAGGAGGAAATTGTGGGAATCGGGGCAGCTAGGGACAGGGGCTTAAGTCCCTGGTCCCAGGACAGCCTCCCCTGGCACTGAGCCAGAGAGAGTGTGGTGGAGAAACCAGGTCTTGGTCCCTGAGCCGCCAGCGTGCCCAAGAATGCGTGGGTTCTGGCTCCTGTGAGGGGATGGGAGCCACGCTGGATGGCAGAACGTGCAAGCCCTGCTACAAAGCCTGAGATACATGCTTGCATCCCTTATACTCCCCTGAGAGTTAAAAAGGCCCAGCCGGCGCTCTTTAATCCACGCCATTGTTTCAGAGCCTAAGACGCGCGTCTCAATCTCTCCCCTGACAGAGGTGCGCAAAAGCCCAGCCTGGTGCTTTTGGACCTGTGCCCCATTTTCAGTGCCTGAGACTCGCGTGTGACCCATAGCCACCCCTGAAAGAGGTGCACGCAAGCCAGGCACTCTTAGAACCAAAAACACCAGGCACTCCCAGCCCAGGCCAGCGGAAAAATCTCAGTGTGCGATTGCTGCTTGGAATCTCTTTGGCGGTCTGGAGCTCCCAGACTGCCGCCGCTGCCGTGGTTTTGGGTACAAGCAAAAGATCCTGCGTCCCCAGGGACCACGACTCTGAACCTGCTCTACCAGCAGCAAAGGGGGAACTCTTCTGGGCTCTACAGCCAGACTGAGGCTTCTCTCTGAGAGGGAGGTCAGGGCGCAGTCTGTTTTCCTCTAAAACTACAAAAACCATCAAAAGTGGTCAAGGTGAGAGAAAAAAAAAAAAGTGAACAAACATAAAAACCGCCAGAGAACAAAAATCTGAAAAAAAAAAACCAAACCAGTTTCCTCAGAACCCACACCCTTGAGGGGGGCGGGAGGACTTAACTCAGGGAACATCATTGACTGAAAACCCACGTAGCAGGCCCCTCCCCCAGAAAACAAACAAACCAGGAAAAAAAAAAAAAAAAGACTGCAAGAGAACAACCACCACTACTTCATAGGACAACTTTTATTTTCAACTCGTTCCCACTATTCTGGTTCATTTTTTTTATATAGATAATTTTTTAACCTATTTACCATCACATTGAGCTGTCCAGTACATCAAATTCCATAATAACCTTCTAACCTGAACTTTTTGAAACATACACCTATGTTTTTCTTTTACATTTCTATTTTTTTAAAATTTTAGTTTACTTTAGTCTAGTTTATTGCTTTTTATTTTTATTTTCTTTTTTTTATTTATTTTTTTATTTTTATTTTTTTTAAAGATTTTATTTATTTAGTCAGAGAGAGAGAGTGAGAGTGAGCACAGGCAGACAGAGTGGCAGGCAGGATCAGAGGGAGAAGCAGGCTCCCCGTGGAGCAAGGAGCCCGATGTGGGACTCGATCCCAGGACGCCAGGATCATGACCTGAGCTGAAGGCAGCTGCTTAACCAACTGAGCCACCCAGGCGTCCCTATTTTTATTTTCTAATATTCATATAGAGTTAAACTTCAAAGTAATCCCCTTTCCCCAATCAATACTACCCCTATAGGTAAACCAATTTTTAATCCCCCTGTATCTTAGGAAAGTTGAGTCCTTTAACAAAGATATCAAGATACATCCAGGAAGAATCAAAACAACCTTCCCCATCCACACTGAGAATTTATAACCACTCTCCCATCTTTTTATTCGACCACTGTTTCTGTGTTTTTGTATTTGTCCTGAGAGTATATAAATCTTATACTTGGGGTTCTTTTTGATGAGGTTCCTCCTTTATTTGCATATATTTTTTTCTCATGTCATATATTTTTATTAGTCTTTTTGTTTGTCTGTTTTTGTTTATATACTTCATAAATCGTACATTGGGGCCCATTTGGGCTGAACCTTCTCTTTCATCTTCCCTTTATTTCCTGTCTCTCTCTCTCTCTCTCTCTCTCTCTCTCTCTCTCTTTTTCTTTTTCTTTTCTTTTGTCTCTCGTTTGGGTGGGGAATCCTGATTGCTCAGAAGTGTTCCAGGGTGCACCTTGACTGCACCATGGTCGATACATCCAGCTACATCTGTTCAGTCATCTCTCACCAAAATGACTAGGAGGAGGAATGCCCAACAGAAGAAAAACACAGAGGATGGACCTTCTGGAACAGAGGTAACGGCTATCAACATAGACAGTCTGTCAGAAAGAGAATTCAGGTAAACAATTATCCAGGAAATAGTTAGGTTGAAGAAAGCCATGGATGACCAAATGGAAATGATTAAGGCTTAACTGAAAGCAACCAGACAGGATGATCACAATGTTAGGGCTGAGCTGAAAGCTACCAGGGATGAACTTCACAATGCTCTCAATGAGTTCCAATCTAATCTAAATTCTCTCAAAGCTACGTTAACTGAGACAGAAGATAGAATTAGTGATCTGGAGGACAAACAGATAGTGACAAAGGATCAGGAGGAAGCCTGGAACAAACAGCTTAGAAACCACGAAAACAGAATCAGGGAAATAAATGATGCCATGAAAAGTTCCAACGTCAGAATTATTGGAATCCCTAAAGGGGAGGAGAAAGAAAGAAGTCTAGAAGATATAGTGGAACAAGTTCTTCATGAAAATTTTCCCAATCTCACGAATGGAACCAGCATTCATGTACTAGTGGAACAGAGTAGAGAGCCCAGATATGGACCCTCAACTCTATGGGCAAATAATCTTCGACAAAGCAGGAAAAAATATACAGTGGAAAAAAGACAGTCTCTTCAATAACTGGTGCTGGGAAAATTGGACAGCTATATGTAGAAGAATGAAACTCAACCATTCTCTTACACCGTACACAACAATAAACTCAAAATGGATAAAAGACCTCAACATGAGACAGGAATCCATCAGAGTCCTAGAGGAGAACATAGGCAGTAATCTCTTTGATATCAGCCACAGCAACTTCTTTCAAGATATGTCTCCAAAGGCAAAGGAAACAAAAGCAAACATAAACTTTTGGGACTTCCTCAAAATCAAAAGCTTCTGCACAGCAAAGGAAACAGTCAAGAAAACAAAGAGGCAACACATGGAATGGGAGAAGACATTTTCAAATGACAGTACAGACAAAAGGTTGATATCCAGGATCTATAATGAACTCCTCAAACTCAACACACACAAAACAAACAAGCATATCAAACAATGGGCAGAAGATATGAACTGACACTTCTCCAATGAAGACATACAAATGGCTATCAGACACATGAAAAAATGTTCATCATCACTAGCCCTCAGGGAGATTCAAATTAAAACCACATTGAGATATCACCTTACACCAGTTAGAATGGCCCAAATTAGCAAGACAGGAAACAACATGTGTTGGAGGGGATGTGGAGAAAGGGGAACCCTCTTCCACTGTTGGTGGGAATGCAAGTTGGTCCAGCCACTTTGGAGAACAGTGTGGAGATTCCTTAAGAAATTAAAAATAGAACTTCCCTATGACCCTGCAATTACACTCCTGGGTATTTACCCCAAAGATACAGATGTAGTGAAAAGAAGGGACATCTGTACCCCAATGTTTATAGCAGCAATGGCCATGGTTGCCAAACTGTGGAAAGAACCAAGATGCCCTTCAACGGATGAATGAATAAGGAAGATGTGGTGCATATACACTATGGAGTATTATGCCTCCATCAGAAAGGATGAATACCCAACTTTTATAGCAACATGGACGGGACTGGAAGAAATTATGCTGAGTGAAATAAGTCAAACAGAGAGAGTCAGTTATCATATGGTTTCACTTATTTTTGGAGCATAAGAAATAGCATGGAGGACATGGGGAGTTAGAGAGAAGAAGGGAGTTGAGGGAAATTGGAAGGGAAGGTGAACCATGAGAGACTATGGACTCTAAAAAACAACCTGAGGGGTTTGAATTGGTTGGTGGGTGGGAGGTTGGGGTAACAGGTGGTGGGTATTATAGAGGGCATGGATTGCATGGAGCACTGGGTGTGGTGGAAAAATAATGAATACTGTTATGCCGAAAATAAATAAAAAATAAATTAAAAAAAAAAAAGAGCAAAGCTGCAAGTCTCATGCTACCTGATTTTAGACTATACCACAGAGCTATAGTAATCATAATAGTATGGTACTGGTCCCAAAACAGACAATATCAATGAAGTAGGATAGAGAGATCAGAAATAAACCCAGACACATATAGTCAATTTAGTTATGACAAAGGAGCCAAGAATATTAAATGAGGAAATAAGAGTGTTTTCAATAAATGAAGTTGGGAAAACTAGACTGTCACTTGCAAAAGAGTGAAACTGGACCATATCTTACACCATACACAAACCTTAACTCAAAATGGATTAAAAATTTAAACATAAGACTCTAAACCATAAAACTTTTAAAAGAAAACATAGACAATAAGCTCCATGACATTAATCTTGGTAATTTATTTATTTATTTATTTTTTGGATTTGACTCCAAAAGTTATAGAATAATATGTCACAGGAATAAAAGGCACAGCATAAGGAATATAGTCAGTTATAGTATAGTAGTGATGTACAGTGATAGATGGTAGTTACATGAGTGGTGAACATAGAAAAAAATGTATAAAATTGTTAAATCACTATGTTGTACACCTGAAACTGATGGAACATTGTGCTGTCTATATTCAAATATAGTAGAATCACACCCACACTCCCCCCCCACACAATGGAGTGTTATTCAGCCATAAAAAGAAAAATCTTGTACTGTGTATGAAACTTGAAGGAATTATGCTAAATGAAGTATGCCAGAGAGAGACGAATGCTGTTTGATTTCGCTTATATGTGGAAAATTAAAAAAAAATAATAAAAGAATGGATAGAGAGGACAGATTAGTGACTGTAAATTATGTGGAGCCTGGGGAATGGATGAAGTAGGTGAAAGCAGTTAATAATTACAAACATCAAGTTACAAAGCAATTAAGTCAAAGGGATGTATTTCATCATGGTAACTATAGTTATTATATTGTACAGTATATTTGACAGTGCTAAGAGAGTAGATTTAAAAGTTTTCATCTCAAGAAAACGTTTTGTATTATCTATGGTGGTGGGTGTTAACTAGATTTATTGTGATGATCATTTCTTAATATATACAAATATTGAATCATTATATTGCATATCTGAAACTATTATAATGTTATAAGTCAACTGTATCTAAATAAAATTAAAAAGAAGAAAAACGATAGAATGGGAAAACAAAACTCTAAACATAACACTAGTTTTCTACCTCAGTAAATGGAGTATAAAGAACTCTTCAGGGTAAGCTTGGGAATATGGCAGAGTAGGAGGAACCTAAGCTAACTGTGACCCACTGATACACCTAGGTAATAACCACATCAGTGAAGCCAACCCAGAAAATGACATGAAGACTGGCAGAACAGATTCTCCACTGTTAATCAGAGAAAGGAGGCCTCATAGAAAATGGTAAGAGAGGCAGAGACCAAGCTGAGAACAAAACTCACAGTGAGTCTAACCACAAATGAGAAAAACATTACAAGCACAAAAAGGGAAGACAGACCCCACATCAGGCACCCCAGACATGGGAAGCCTTCACTGAGAGTATGAATCTCCAAAACATTTGACTTTTAAAACCAGTGGGGCTTAAGTTTGGAAGTTGTTACAATCAGTGGGGCTTAAACCTGGATACTTTAAAAATTAGTTGGCTCAGATCTGTTGTGAGCCTGAAGATAATAGGAAACTGAGTCCCTGCCTATAAAGAAACAAATAATCCTACTGAGATACAGCAAAACAGCAACAATTTGAAATGTGCCTGAGGCGTAGGGGAAGGAAACTCATTTATTAATTTCAGAACATACACTAGAGGGGCAGGAATACTAGAAGACTTCTCCAAGAAAAAAAGAGGTGGCAGGCAACATTTTCCCCTATACCCTCAGCCTAGATGCCCAGACACATGCAGGAACCATGGCAAATATGCCCCCACAAAGCTTGCTAACACTGCACACCCCACTCCTGTGTTCTTCTGTAAATCTGACCAACCTAAACCATCCAATTCATTCAGAGTCCTTTCAAAGGGGCTCTATCCAGGTCTCATCCTGCAAGCAACCCTGGTAGGGAAGGGCACATAGCTGCTAAGATCATACCCCCTACCCCAGCATTGTCCTGCAAACTTACTATCCAACCCATCTCACTTGGCAAGAGTCCCTGCAAAGTAGTGTCTATTGTGTCTCATTCTGGAAGAAGCCCCAGTAATGATCAGCACCATTCCAAAGTGACTCTTGTATTAAGGATAAGGGAAGGTAACCACACACATTAGTTCTATTGCAGCCCCTGCAATGGGCTGGGGGAAACATGAAACATCTGATCTGATTGCTAGGCCATCAAGAGAACCTCACAGGGGAAGCTTAAAGAGAGAGCCCCAAAGTCAAACTAGAGGCAAAAATTTGGTCTAATTATAGGCACCAACAAAAGTCTCTCAGGGGAAAATGCAGGAAGAACCACCTGCAGTTCAGTGTGACCACAGCCCTGCCTGGCAAAGGGGGTTATAAAACACTTATAAAAACCAATATGGAGGTTAAAGCACAAAACAGTAAAATCAATGTTATGTATAATATTTGTCTTCATAAGGTTCATAAAATAAAAGAATGTAAAGCATCACATTATATACATAATACATGAGGGGAAGTAAAAATTTAATGTTTTTAGAATGGGTTCAAACTTAAGCAACCATCAACTTAATATAAACTACTATATTCATAGGAGGTTGTATATCAACCTAATGGTAACCACAAATTAAAAACCTGTAAGAGATATCAAAGAGAGAGAGAGAGAATCCAAGCATATCATTAAAGTAAACCAGCAAACCACAGAGGAAGAAAGCTAGAGCAGGAAGGAACAGAGAAGAACTACAAAAACAGCCCTGAAGGAAGTAATAAAATGGCAATATGTACATACCTATCAATAATTACTTTGAATGTAAATGGACTAAATGCTCTAATCCAAACACATAGTGTGACTGAATGGATGAAAAAGCAAAATCAACCTATATGTTATGCTACCTATAAGAGATTTTTTCAGACTGAAAGATACATTCAGATTGAATGTGAAAGGATAGGAGTCAAGATGTTGGAGTGGTCAGGGGATCCTATGCTTGCCTCATGCCTTGAAAACAGCTAGATAAATATCAACCATTCTGAAGACCCAAGAAATTGATCTGTGGCCTGAGAACAAACTGCACATCTAGAGGGAGAAAAAAGGCAAAACTGTGGAAGGTAGAAGCTGCAGGGAATTGACTTGGGGGAGAAAAGAACTGCAGGTGCTGCTGGGAGGAAGGATCCCTGATCATGGAAAGAGATGACAGAGAAAAAGAAATGGGGGTGGGGAGCAGCATGCAAGGGATTACACAAGAAAAACTCTTCTTTGAAACCATTGATTGGGAAAAGGGGAGGAGTTGATTATCACAAGTTTTTACAAGCAAAGGAGCTCAAATTTGAAGTTTTAAAAGTGCAGGCCATCACCCGTCTCATGTGTGGTGGGTTTAGTGGTGCTTATGTGGGGAAGGACAGCAGAGGCCCAGAAGTAGAAAGCATGGTCTGAGGATCTCATGGGCTGCAGAGGGAGAAATATCTCCTCTTCTTAAAGTGCATTTGGGAGACGTGGCACTGCTTCTCAGGGATCAAAAGGGACAGGTGGGCACCACTGAGTGACCACACTTATTAGCACAGCAGCAGAGGCATCTCCTGAAGGAAGCTAACCAGGAAGTCAGCTTCTGGCTGTGTTTTATCATAAACTCCCAGCACTGGCACTGTCATGATACTGCTTATCTGGGACAAACCTGCACTAGCAACAACATGGGGAGACCCCCTCCAGAAGATCAGAAGATCCAGGTCCCTAAAATTTAGAGTTTTTGAAATCCAGCTGTGCACCTGAGATGAAACACAGGAGCTTTGCACCACCAGGGAGGCAGATGGCACAGACACAGGATGTCACAGGGTTCTGACAGAAGCCTGGGACACAAGAGGAGGAGATTTTTTGCTCTTCTGTGAGGGTTTCCTGAACAGCTGCAGGCTTAAACTCCCCTCTCTGGGGACAAGACAACTGTGTGATGCAATTCCCCATGCCGCATCCGTCAGCACCGACTTCAGTGGGCAACACTATGCCCCCTAGTGGAGACCGTAGCCATTTAACTAACCCACACCTCACTTTTCCCTGCAGGTGGATCTTTACTAGGGCAAGTCAGCCTGAGCAGTAGGCTCCTGCCCCGGAAGACCAGCACAAATCCCCACATGCACCAAGTCTATTGATCATAGAGTACTGCAAAGCTTCAGCTCTAATATAAATAGACTCAGGCTTATTTTAACAAGCAGACAAAAGAAAACCTACTTAAAACAACACAAAGTGGACAAGGTCCAAACACTCCCCACAGCTATCAAGGAGAAACTCTCCAGAAGACTGACCTGAGGGAGAGAGAAGCCAAAAAAAAAAAAAAAACAAAAAAAAAACAATAAAGTGCACACTCTGAAAGACTTCATGAAATGCCAGGGCCTGGATACCATATTATGTCTTCTTAATATAGCCATTCTTCACTGGAGTAGAACATTTAACAAGTTTTCCTAACACACACACACACACACACACACACTCACTCACACAGTGACCTAGAAAAAATGCCAAGACAGAGGAATTTGCCCCAAAAGAAATAACATGAAGAGATCCTGGCCAGGAATCTAATCAAAACAGATATAAATAATATCCTTAAACCAGATTTTAAACAATAGTAATAAGGATAGTCTGGGCTTGAAGAAAGAAGACATGAGAGAATCCCTTCCTGCAGGGATAAAAGAACAAAAAAACTAGTCAGACTAAAATAAAAAAATGCTATAATCAAGATGCAACCCTGACTGAATACAATAACAATGAGGATGAATGAAACAGAAGAATAAGTCAGTGATATAGAAGATAAAATTACTGAAAATAAAGCTTAAGAGAAGATGGAAAGAAAAATATTGGATCAAGAAGACGGACTAAGGGGTGAGGAGTCAAGATGGTGGAGAAGTAGCAGGCTGAGATGACATAAGGTAGCAGGAAATCAGTTAGATAACTTATCAAACCATTCCAAACACCTACAAATCCAACAGGAGAGCAAAGAGAAGAAGAGCAACAATTCTAGAAACAGAAAATCAACCATTTTCTGAAAGGTAGGACCTGCAGAGAAGTGAATCCAAAGCGATGGGAAGATAGGCTGCAGGGGGAGGGGCCGGCTCCCGGCAAGCGGCAGAACAATGGAGCACAGAATCAGGACCTTTAAAAATCTGCTCCACTGAGGGACATCACTCCAGAGGCTAAACTGGAGTGAAGCCCATGTGGGGATAGCGTGGCCTCAGGTCCCGCAGGGTCACAGAAAGATCGGGGGTGTCTGTCACAGAGCTCACACGTATTAGAGCAGGGAAGCTGGCTACAGAGACAGAGCCAAGGAGTGAACTCTCAACTCGGGGTTACCTTGAACCATGATCCATGGCACAGGCCGGGGCTCTGTGAGTGGGGTCCCCACAAGATCCAGGGAGACCCCAACCTGGAAGAGCTCAGGAATCTGCGGGGTTCGGAGACTCCAGGTGGAGCTGTGTGCCAGAGACAGAGACACTTGGTCACAGGCTGGGTGAGCTCGGAGTGCAGCCGGAGGCCAGGGAGATGGGAGTGATTGAGCACTTTTCTCAGAGGGCGCACTGAAGATAGGGGCCCCGAGCTGTCAGCTCCTCTGGGCCAGAGATTGGGGGGCTGCCATTTTCATTCCCATCCTCCAGAACTTGAGAACAAAAGCTTCCAAAAACGAAAACCGAGAGGATTACTTAACCTGGCCACTGGTAAGGGCAGTGCCATTCTGCCTGGGGCAAAGACACTTGAGAATCACTACAGCATGCCCCTCCCCAGAAGATCTACAAGAAATCCAGCCAAGCCCAAGTTCACTTACCAAGGAAAACAGCAGAATTCCAGAGGAGGAGAAAGCAAAGCATGGGATTCATGGCTTTCTCCCCATGAATCATTAGTCTTGCAAAGTTAATTAATTTTTAAAATTTTTTTCTTCTGCTAATTTTTTTAACCTTTACCCTTTCCTTTTTTAACATTTTTAAACTAGTTTATCTTAATATCTTTCATTAAAAAAAAACTGTTGAACCATCATTATTATAGTCATATTTTATCTTTCATTGTATCTAACTTTATTTTTTTGTATACACATAAACTTTTTTCTTCTAAAATAATTGGGGTACAACATCTTCTAATAGATCAAAATACACCCTAAATCTAGCACTGGGCTTGATCTAGTCTCCAGCCCGAGCAAATTCTCTCCACTTTATTTTTTTTTATTCTCCCAACCAACTTACCTTATCAACTCCTTTGTTAGAAATTAAAAAAAAATTTCATCTTTATAGTCATATTCCATCCCTTCATTGTGTTTACCCTTATATATGTTTTTAATTCTTTAAAATTTGGGGAGGTAGTTTCTTCTAAGAGACCAAATACTCCCAAAATTAAGTGGGTGACCATGTTCTAGTCACCAGTAAAAAAAAAAAAAAAAATATATATATATATATATATATATATATATATATATATATATATATATATATATAATATTTTTCCTTTATTTGTTTTCTTTTTTTAATTTTTTGTTTCTGAACTTCTTTTTATCCCCTTTCTCTCCCCATGATCTGGGGTCTCTTCTGATTTGGTTAAAGCACATTTTCCTGGGGTCTTTGCCACCCTTTTAGTATTTCATTTGCTCCTTCATATATTGTTATCTGGACAAAATGAAAAGGCAGAAAAACTCACCACAAAAAAGAAGAACAAGAGGCAGTACCGAAGGCTAGGGACTTAATCAATACAGACATTGGTAATATGTCAGATCTTGAGTTCAGAATGATGATTCTCAAGGTTCTAGCTGGGCTTGAAAAAGGCATTGAAGATATTAGAGAAACATTGTCTGGAGAAATAAAAGCCCTTTCTGGAGAAATAAAGGAACTAAAATCTAACCAAGTTGAAATTAAAAAAAAGCTACTAATGAGGTACAATAAATAATGGAGGCTCTTACTGCTAGGATAAATGAGGTAGAAGAAAGAATTAGTGATATAGAAGACCAAATGACAGGAATAAAGAATCTGAGCAAAAGAGAGACAAATAACTACTGGACCACGAGGGCAGAATATGAGAGAGAAGTGATACCATAAGACAAAACAACATTAGAATAATTGGGATTCCAGAAGAAGAAGAAAGAAAGAGGAGAGCAGAAGGTATATTGGAGAGAATTATTGTAGAGAATTTCCCTAATATGGCAAAGGAAACAGGCATCAAAATCCAGGAGGTGCAGAGAACCCCCGTCAAAATCAATAATAGGTCCACACCACATCACCTAATAGTAAAATTTACAAGTCTTTGCGACAAAGAGAAAATCCTGAAAGCAGCCTGGGAAAAGAAGTCTCTAACATTAAATGGTAAAAATATTAGATTGGCAGCAGACTTACCCACAGAGACCTGACAGGCCAGAAAAAAACTGGCATGATATATTCAGAGCACTAAATGAGAAAAACATGCAGCAAAGAATACTATATCCAGCTATATTATCATTGAAAATAGAAGGAGAGATAAAAAGCTACCAGGAAAAATAAAATCTGAAAGAATTTGCAAACACCAAACCAGCTCTACAGGAAATATTGAAAGGGGTCCTCTAAGCAAAGAGAGACCCTTAAAGTAGAAGATCAGAAAGGAACAGAGACAATATACAGTAACAGTCACCTTACAGACAATAGAATGGCACCAAATTCATCTCTCTCAGTAATTACCCTGAATGTAAATGGACTAAATGCCCCAATAAAAAGACACAGGGTATCAAAATGGATATTTAAAAAAAAACATCAATATGCTGCCTATAAGAAACTCATTTTAGACCCAAAGAAACCTCCAGATTTAAAGTGAGGGAGTGGAAAACAATTTACCATGCTAATAGACATCCAAAGAAAGCTTAGGTGGCATTCCTATATCAGATCAATTAGATTTTAAACCAAAGAATAGAATAAGAGATGAGGAAAGGCACTATATCGTACTCAAAGGGTCTTTCCAACAAGAAGATCTAACAATTTTAAATATCTATGCCCGCAATGTGGGAGCAGCCAACTATATAAACCAATTAATAACAAAATCAAAGAAACACATCAACAATAATACAATAATAGTAGGGAATTTTAACTCTCCCCTCACTGAAATGGACAGATCATCCAAGCAAAAGATCAAAAAGGAAATAAAGGCCTTAAATGACACACTGGACCAGACAGACATCACAGATATATTCAGAATATTCCATCCCAAAGCAACAGAACACACATTCTTCTCTAGTGCACATGGAACATTCCCCAGAATAGATCACATCCTGCATCATAAATCAGGTATCAACCAGTATCAAAAGATTGGGATCATTCCCTGCATATTTTCAGACCACAATGCTTTGAAACTAGAACTCAATCACAAGAGGAAATTTGGAAAGAACCCAAATACATGGAGACTAAAGAGAATCCTTCTAAACAATGAATGGGTCAACCAGGAAATTAAAGAAGAATTAAAAAAAAATTCATGGAAAGAAATGATAATGAAAACACTATGGTTCAAAATCTCTGGGACACAGCAAAGGCAGTCCTGAGAGGAAAATATATAGTGGCACAAGCCTTTCTCAAGAAACAAGAAAGCCCTCAAATACACAACCTAACCCTACACCTAAAGGAGATGGAGAAAGAACAACAAGGAAAGCCTAAACCCAGCAGGAGAAGAGAAATCATAAAGATCAGAACAGAAATCAATGAAATAGAAACCAAAAAAATCAATAGAACAAATCAACCAAACTAGGAGCTGGTTCTTTGAAAGAATTAATAAAATGGATGAACTCCTAGCTAGACTTATCAAAAAGAAAAGAGAAAGGACCCAAATAAATAAAATCATGAATGAAAAAGGAGAGATCACAACTAACACCAAAGAAATACAAACAATTATAAGAACGTACTATGAGCAACTCTACACCAACAAGTTTGACAATCTGGAAAAAATGGATGCATTCCTAGAGACATATAAACTACCACAACTGAACCAGGAAGAAATAGAAAACCTGAACAGACCCCTAACCAGTAAGAAGATTTAAACAGTCATCAACAATCTTCAAGCAAACAAAAGTCCAGGGCCAGACAGTTTCCCAGGGGAATTCTACTAAACATTTAAAGAATAACTAATTCCTATTCTCCTGAAACTGTTCCAAAAAATAGAAATGGAAGGAAAACTTCCAAACTCATTTTATGAGGCCAGCATCACCTTGATACCAAAACCAGACAAAGACCCCGTCAAGAAGGAGAATTACAGACCAATGTCCTTGATGAACATAGACGCAAAAATTCTCACCAGAATACTAGCCAATAGGATTCAACAGTACATTAAAAGGATTATTAATTACAACCAAATGGGATTTATTCAGGGCTGCAAGGTTGGTTCAACATCCGCAAATCAATCAATGTGATACAATACATTAATAAAAGAAAGAAATAAAACCATATGATACTCTCAATAGATGCTGAAAAAGTATTTGATGAAGAACAGCATCCCTTCCTGATCAAAACTCTGTAAAATGTAGGGATAGAGGGCACATACCACAATATTATCAAAGCCATCTATGAAAAACCCACTGCAAATATCATTCTCAATGAAGAAAAACAGAGCTTTTCCACTAAGGTCAGGAACACGGCAGGGAAGTCTATTATCACCACTGGTATTCAACATAGCACTAGAAGTCCTAGCCTCAGCAATCAGACAACAAAAAGAAATTAAAGGCATCCAAATTGGCAAAGAAGAAGTCAAACTATCACTCTTTACAGATGATATGATACTGTAAGTAGAAAACACAAAAGACTCCACTCCAAATCTGCTAGAACTTTTACCGGAATACAGTAAAGTGTCAGGATATAAAATCAATGCACACAAATCAGTTGCATTTTTTTACACCAACAGCAAGACAGAAGAAAGAGCAATTAAGGAGTCAATCCCAATTACAATTGCACCCCAAACCATAAGATACCTATGAATAAACCTAACCAAAGAGGGAAAGAATCTATACTCAGAAAAGTATAATGTACTCATGAAAGAAACTGAGGAAGACACAAAGAAATGGAAAAACGTTCCATGCTCATGGATTGGAAAAACAAATATTGTGAAAATGTCTATGCTACCTAAAGCTATCTATACATTTAATGCAATCCCTATCAAAATCCCATCCATTTTTTTCAAAGAAATGGAACAAATAATCCTAAAATTTATATGGAACCAGAAAAGACCTCGAATAGCCAAAGGAATATTGAAAAAGAAAGCCAAAGTTGGTGGCATCACAATTCCGGACTTCAAGATCTATTACAAAGCTGTCATCATCAAGACAGTATGGTACTGGCAAAAAAGCAGACACATAGATCAGTGGAACAGAATAGAGAGCCCAGAAATAGACCCTCAACTCTATGGTCAACTAATCTTCAACAAAACAGGAAAGAATGTCGAATGAAAAAAAGACAGCCTCTTCAACAAATGGTGTTGGGAAAATTGGATGGCCACATGCAGAAAAGTGAAATTGGAACATTTCCTTACACCAAATATGAAAATAGACTCCAAATGGATGAAGAACCTCAGTGTGAGAAAGGAATCCATCAAAATCCTTGAGGAGAACACAGGCAGCAACCTCTTCGACCTCAGCCACAGCAACGTCTTCTTAGGAACAATGCCAAAGGCAAGGGAAGCAAGGGCAAAAATGAACTCTTGGGATTTCATCAAGATCAAAAGCTTTTGCACAGCAAAGGAAACAGTTAACAAAACCAAAAGACAACTGACAGAATGGGAGAAGATATTTGCAAATGATATATCAGATAAAGGGCTAGTATCCAAAATCTATAAAGAACTTATCAAACTCAACACCCAAAGAACAAATAACCCAATCAAGAAATGGGCAGAGGACATGAACAGACATTTCCGCAAAGAAGACATCCAGATGGCCAACAGAAACATGAGAAAATGCGCCACATCACTCGGCATCAGGGAAATATAAATCAAAACCACAATGAGATACCGCCTCACACCAGTCAGAATGGCTAAAATTAACAAGTCAAGAAATGACAGATGCTGGTGAGGGTGCGGAGAAAGGGGAACCCTCCTACGCTGTTGGTGAGAATGCAAACTGGTGCAACCACTCTGGAAAACAGCATGGAGTTTCCTCAAAAAGGTGAAAATAGAGCTACCTTATGACCCAGCAATTGCACTACTGGGTATTTACCCTAAAGATACAAACACAGTGATCCGAAGGGGCACGTGCACCTGAATGTTTATAGAGCAATGTCCACAATAGTCAAATTATGGAAAGAACTTAGATGGCTATCAACAGATGAATGGATAAAGAAGAAGTGGTATACACACACACACACACACACACACTCACACACACACACACAATGGAATACTATGCAGCCATCAAAAGAAATGAAATCATGCCATTTGCGACAATTTGGATGGAACTAGAGGGTATTATGCTTAGCAAAATAAGTCAATTGGAGAAAGACAACTATCATATGATCTCCCTCATACGAGGAAGTGGAGATCAGTGGGGGGAGGTTTAAGGGGGTAGGAGAAGAATAAATGAAACAAGATGGGATCGGGAGGATGACAAACCAAAAAAGACTCTTAATGTCACAAAACAAACTGAGGGGGGATGGGGAGAAGGGTGTAGGGAGAGGGTGGTGGGGTTATGAACATTGGGGAGGGTATGTGCTATGGTGAGTGCTGTGGAGTGTGTAAACCTGGTGATTCACAGATCTGTACCCCTGGGGCTAATAATTCACTATATGTTTATAAAAAATTTTTTAAAAAAATTAAAAAAAGAAGATAGACTCAGGGAACTCAGCAACACCATAAAGTAACATTTGTATTGTAGGAGACTTAGAAGAAGAGAGGGGAAAGGAGGCAGTGGTTTTATTAAAGGAAATAACAGCTGAAAATTTCCTTACTCTTGGGAAGGAAACAGACATCCAAATCCAGAAGGCACAGAGAACTCCCATTAAATTCAACAAAAAGAATGCCAAAACACAAAGATATATTGTAGTAAAGCTTTGGAAATATAGAGATGAGGGAAGAATCCTGAAAGCAGCAAGGGAAAAGAAATCCCTATCCTACAAAAGAAGACAAATAAGGTTTACAGCAGATTTTTCCACAAAAATCTGACAGGGAACATTCCTCAATATCATAAAAACCATCTATGAAAAGTTCACAGTGAATATCATTATCGATGGGGAAAAGCCAAGAGCATTTCTCTTAAGATCATGAACATGACAGTAATGCTCACTCTCACCACTACTGTTCAACACAGTGCTAGAAGTCTTATCATTGACAATCAGACAACAAAAAGAAATAAAAGGAATCCAGATTTGCAAAGAAGAAGTCAAACACTTCTCTTCACAGATGACATGATACTTCATGTGGAAAATCCAAGAAACTCCACCCTCAAATTACTAGAACTCATGCAACAACTTAGCCATGTGGCATGATACAAAATCAATGCACAGAAATCAGTTGCTTTCTTATACATTTACAATGAAAATATAGAAAGGAAATTAGAGATTTGAATCCATTCACAACAAGCAACAAAAACCACAAGACACTTAGGAATAAACCTAACTAAAGAGGTAAAGGAGCTATACTCTAGAAACTACAGAACACATATGAAAGAAATTGCGGAAGTCACAAAGAGATGGAAAAACATTACATGTTCATGGATTGGAAGAATAAACATTGTGAAAATGTCTTTCTTGCCCAGAGCAATTTGCACTTTCACTGTCATCCCTATTAAAATACCATTGGCATTTTTCAAAGAGCTGGAAGAAAAAAATTCTAAAATTTGTATGGAACCAGAAAAGACCTTGAATTGCCAAGGGAATGATGAAAAGGAATAACAGAGTTGGGGCATCACATTGCCTGAATTCAAGCTGTATTATAAAGCTGTGATCACCATGACAGCATGGTATTGGCAAAAAACAAAAACATAGACCAATGGAACAGAATAGAGACTCCACAAATGGACCCTCAACTTTATGGTCATTAATCATCGACAAATCAGGAAAAAAATATCCAATTGAAAAAAAAGACAGTCTCTTCAATAAATAGTGCTGGGAAAATTGGACAGCTACATATGGAAGAATTAAAATGGACCATTTCTTTGTGCCATACACAAAGATAAAGTGTAAATGGATGAAAGACCTCAGCATGAGACAGGAATCTGTCAAAATCCTAGAGGAGAACATAGGCAGTAACCTCTTCGACATTAATTAGCCAAGATAACTTCTTTCAAGACATGCCTCCAAAGGTCAAGGACAATAGAAGCAAAAATGAACTTTTAGGACATCAAACATGTCAAAAGCTTCTGCACAGCAAAGGAAACAGTCAACAAAGCAAAGAGGTAACCATGAAATGAGAGAATATATTTGCAAATGACATTACAGATAAAGGGCTGGTATCCAAGATCTGTAAAGAACTTCTCAAACTCAACTCCCCCAAAACAAATAATTGGGTAAAAAAATGGGCAGAAGACATGACCAGATACTTCTCCAAAGAAGACATACAAATGGCTAACAGACACATGAAAAAATATTCGACATCATTAGCCATCAGGGAAATTAAAATCAAAACCATATTGAGATATCACCTTACACCAGTTAGAATTACAACAATGAAAAAGGCAAGAAATAATACATGTTGGAGAGGTTGTGGAGAAAGGGAAACCTTCTTACACTGTTGGTGGGGATGAAAGTTGGTTCAGCCGCTTGGGAAAACAATGTGGAGGTTCCTCAAATAATTAAAAATAGAGCTACCCTATGACCCAGCAATTAGACTACTGAATATTTACCCCAATGATACAGATATAGTTAAGAGAAGGGGCACATGCACCCAAGTGTTCATAGCTCCAGTATCCACAATAGCCAAACTGTGGATGGAGTCAATATGCTCTTCAACAGATGAATGGATAAAGAAGATGTGGTCCATATATACAATGGACTGTTACTTAGTCATCAGAAAGGATGAATACCCATAATTTGTGTCACAAGGATTGAACTGGAGTATATTAGGTTAAGTGAAAGAAGTCAAGCAGAGAAATACAATTATCTTATGGTTTCACCTATTTGTGGAACATAAGGAATAGCATGGAGGACATTAGGAGAAAGAAGGGAAAAATGAAGGGTGGGGGAATCAGAGGGGTAGAGGAATCATAAGAGACTATGGACTCCAGGAAACAAACTGAGGGTTTTAGAGGGGAGGGGCTATGGGGGGCTGGGCTAGCCCAGTGATAGGTATTAAAGAGGGTATATATTGCATGGAGCACTGGGTGTCATATGCAAACAATGAAACATGGAGCACTACATCGAAAACTAATGATATACTCTATGGTGACTAACATAACATAATAAAAAAATTAAAAGAAATAAATTACTGGTACTATAACAAAATGCAAAACTTTTACACAATGAAGGGAAACATCAACAAAAAATATACCCTGCCAAATGAAGGAAGATATTTCAAATCTTATATCTGAAAAAGCATTAATATGCAAAATATGTAAACAACTTATACAACTCAACATAAAAAAATGCAATTAAAAATGGGCAGAAGACATACACAGACATTTTCCAAGCACAACTTATAGATGGTAAAAAGAAACATATAACCATGCTCAACATCACTAATCATAGGGGAAATGCAAATCAATAGTGAGATATCATTGCATGCCTGTCAGAATGGCTAAAATAAAAAAGATAAGAAATAAAAAATGGTGAAGTGATGATATGGAGAAAAAGGAATCCTTGTGCTCTGTGTGTAGGAATGTGAATTGTTGCATCTGCCATGGAAAACAATAGTGATATTTCTCAAAAAATTAAAAATATAATTACCATAATCCACCAAGGAAAAAACACTAATTTAAGGGACATATGTACCTCAATGTTTACTGCAACATTGTTTACATTATTGAAGATATGGTATCATCCCAAGTGTCCTTTGATTGAAGAATGAATAAAAAAGAGCTGGTATATTTGTACAATGGAATAGTATTCAGCCATAAAAAAGAAATGAATTCTTCTTGTTTGTAACAACAAGGATGGATCTAGAGCACATAATGTTAAATGAAATAAGTCAATCAGAGAAACACAAATACTGTATGTTTCACTCATATGTGGAATTTAAAAAAGAAACAGAAAAAAATCGACAAAACAGACCCTTAAATATAGAGAATAAGCTGGTAGTTTTCAGAGAGGAAGTGGGGGGATGGGCAAAATAAGTGAGGGGGATTAAGAGTACACTTATCTTGATGATTAATGAGAAATATATAGAATTTTTAAGTCATATTGTATATCTGGAAGTAATATAACCCTGTGTATTAATTATACTTATATTATTTTTTTTTTAATTCAAGGTTCTGAATCATGGCATGATTTACTAACATAATTTCAAAAGTGAATTCTTTTAATCCAGGAGTATAAACAGAGGTGACCCTGAAACATGGTATTAGCCTCATGATTCTGTTATAAGAATCATTCAGATTCAAGAAGGGTAAGACTATGGTTCTTTAAGCCCTTACTTACTAAAAGAGACCTAAGACCCATTAACACAGTTGGCTCATAAATTCCCCAGACAGAACTGAAAAAAATATGTATCTTTTTGAGACTTCCACTTAGAATGCATTGTTCCCTTTTGTGGCTCATAACTCCCTTTTAATATGCTTTGTTTTTGTTCATTTTGTGGGAGTAGAACTGCTTGGAAAAACAGATGTCAGAAAGTCCATTAGTGTCATATGACTTGCAGCTCTTTAAAGAGACCATATTCATAACCAACCAAGTATATTCCATGTGCTGTTTTTGGAACTGTCAATACAGGAATGGAAAAAACAAATAAGGCTCATTGCCTATTTGCAGCTTAAATTCTCACTGTGAATATAATTAATAAATAAATGAATAAATATGTAGTTTTAGATAAAGATGCTATATATGAAGATAGATAAATAGGGTTCAGGGTTAGGAGACTGACAGGACACTCGTTGGGGAAGGAGATAACATAGGATATGGTAATCAGGGAAGGCTTCTATGAAGAGATAACATTTAGCCAAAATAGTGAATGATGAGAATGTTTAGTCATCCATAATGCAGAGGAACATTCCAAGCAGAGGAAACAGCATAATGCTTTGGCAAAAATATAAATCAATCAATCTTGGTGCATATGAGAAACAAAAAGACAAAAAACAAACAAACAAAAATTAATGCTAGTTTGGCTAAATTATATAAGAAATATGAAAAAATACAGAATAAGAGTGGAAATAGGTAGGGCCTAGGTAATGTTGGCATTGAAAACCAAGGTAGGAAGTTTGAGCTTTATTCTGAATGTAACGGGAAACTACTGGAGTGTTTGAAGCAGGAGAGAATAGAGATAGCAAGACTATTTAGGCACTCTTACAGTATTTCAGGAAAGATACTGATTGAAACTATTTAAGTAGTAGTAGTTAAGATGCAGAGACCTGGACTGATACAGGATATATTTTGGACATAAGGTAGAGAAGTTTTACTGACTGATCATATGTAGGGGATGAGGAAATGAATGGAATCACAGATGATATCCAGGTTTTAAAAGATCAAGTGGGTGGATGGTAACACTATTTACTAAGATAGAAAAGACTGGGGAGGTACAGATTTTGGAATGGGTTGAGAGTTGTTATGTTAATTTTGAGATGCCTAATAGAATTCACACTGAAAATTTCAAGTAGTTGGTTAATATAAGAACTTGTATTTCAATGGAAAGACCACAGGCAAAACATAGATGATATTTAAAGCCATTGGATTAGATGGGTTTACCAAGAGAGGGCTATAGATAGAAAAGGTCAGGAACAAAGTCAAACATGAAGAAGAGGAGGATAAAATAAAGGTGACAAAAACTACCAGTAAGTAGGAAGGAAACAGGCTAGTAGAGTCCTAGAAATCAAGTAAAGTACATACTTTTAGAAAGAGAGAGAGGTTATTTTAAATGATGTTGGATTGTAGAATCAGATGAGAGAGGAGAAATCAATGGATGCAGTTATGAGAAGGTATTTGGTAAATCTTGAAAAAAGCACTTTCAGTAAAGTGATAGAGATGGAAAGTGATAGAGATGGTAGCTATGCTTATGGAAGCTAATTAAAGAGACTTAATCTGGATGTATACAAGCCCATAACATACCGTGAAATGTTTTCTTTACAATTAAAATCAATCTGTGTCCCCAACTTGTTTTCTTGTATTTTACTTATTTTTCATAAACACTTCTCAGGGAAAAGGACCTAGCTACATGCAGGTCTTTCTTTTCATTTGCCTTAAAATTTATCCACCAATACATTCTCATTTCTTGTAAATATTGTTGCCCTAATGGTCACTCACCCGTTGATTCAGCCTGTAAAACTTAGCATTTAACAAAGAAGTCATTAATCAGCTTTGAGTCTTCAAAACTGACTTTTTGAGTCTGCTTGGAGAAAAACAGACTTAAAGTCCAGACTTTCTGACAGAAGTAAAAAAAAAAAAAAAGGTATCTAAATAAAAACAGGAAAATGTATGAAGAGAAAAAATGGAGATATATACATAAACTTTTATTATAAACCAAGGATAGAAAAAACTTGGAATAAAAGATAAAGAGAGATCTTCATGAGACTAGAAGAGGTAGTAGAAGCCCCTTCAGAGAAAACAAGCATAGGAGAACAGGGAGGAAGTGGAGGAAGGGAGGAATTTAATTTACATAAGAAGCTCAAGGTTAAGACTCAGCAGTATCTATGGAAGCTCTGAATTTAGCAGAACATTGGGCATCAGTCCTGTCATGCTGAGAATTGACAATAAACACTGTGAAAGCAGAGGACCCAGAAACCATGCAAATTAATTATTTCTCAAGGTCAGAGAGAGCCTGCAAGGGTGGAGAACATGGGGAACAGGAGACCCTACATTCAAACTGAGATGTCTACTTATTCCCCTTAGAGCCAGATTTTGGAAGAAGGGGGATGAAAGAAAAGATCTGGAGAAAAGAAAAGAAACTAAATTTACAGAGCATTTACTCCCAAAGAGAGCAAATTAACCTGAAAGAGACGAAAGGGATCTAGTTATCCTTGGCAAGTTAATTTATTTCCCTGATTATCAGTAAGAATGATGACATAAATAAATTTAATTCAGATACAGATTAAATTATTTGATTTGCATATTTGAATCCATGCATGTTATGTTTTTACTGTGCTGTGTCTGGCTTTTGGTTGAGTTTTTACTATATCAACTGCTTAGGAAATGTCTATCTCATTAAAATCTGCCCCTATAGAAGTTTTAACCAATTTTCATTTTTTATTCCTTCTTAAGAACATGTAACCACTCTTGTAATTGTATTCTCTTTACAAATAATTTTAAATGTTTTCTTAGATGCAAGCCAGTTCTCTGTTACAGTCTAAATATTCTTAACTATTTGACATTTATTTTCCAACTCTTTTGAGTCCTTTTGAAGTATTCTTTCTTATCCATTAGTCCTTAACTTGTAAATATTCCAGTAAAAGTGAACTACTCTTAAGGAAAATATAAATTCAACCCTTTAAAATATTTTTCATTTTAGTCCATTTTTTTTTCTAAAATAAAACACAGTAAACATACCAAAGGAGCATATCTTGGTTTTAGAGGAGCAGCAGGCATCTTGCTCTGACAGAGACGTTTGATCTTGGGTGATGGTAGCAAAGGCTCACAAGGAGGTAGTGGTGGTCTTTCTCTTGATGGAGGGACTCTACCTGGACCTGTTTTTTTCCCTTTTTCTTTGAATGTAGTCTTTTTGAATGACATTTTGGATTCTCTCTTTAGTTCCAATTTTTCCTTCTTTGAATCTGTAGATGCAGCATCTGATTCGTTAGCAAGTCTCTTTTTAGCCCCAAGTTTATACACTGACTCTTCAGATTCAGCATCTGAACTTTTCAATGTCTCAGGCTTCTTTGAATGTTTCCTGGAAAATTCATCAGATTCTGCATCAGTAGACTCTATGACCTTCTTTGCATCCTGTTTTTGGGAATCTTTCTTTGAGTCTTTCTTAATCTTCTTTGAATCATATTTATCCTTCAGATATTTATCCCAGTCAGATTCAGTTTCAGTGGACTCCTCAGACTTCAATGCAAACTTATTTTTGTCGTCTTTCTTTGAATTTCTCTTTTCCTTTTTTTCATCTTTTTTACCTTTTTTTGAATACCATTCAGATTCAGAATCAGCATCAGTAGACACTACATCCTTCTTGGCATCCTTTTTTTTGTCCTCTTTTTTTGAATCTTTCTTATCCTTCTTTTCATCTTTCTTCCAATTCTTTGTCTCCAATTCAGAATCACTTTCAGCATCAGTAGACACTGCATCCTTCTTTTTCTTGTCACTTTTCTTTGAATCTTTCTTAGCCTTTGAATCTTTCTTTGCATCCTTTGAGTCTGTAGAATCTTCCTCAGTCGTCTCTGTGTCTTTTTTTGCATCCTTTTTCTTGTCACTTTTCTTTGAATCTTTCTTAGCCTTCTTTGAACCTTTCTTTGCATTCATTGAGTCTACAGATTCAGCATCAGAGCTTTTCTTTGCATCCTTTTTTGTGTCCTTCTTTGAAGTCTTCTTTGAATTATTCTGAGAGTCATTCTTTAACCACATATCACACTTCATGGATTCAGCATCAGACTCCTCCAAATACAGTATGAAACCCATACTTGAACTATTGTTTGAACAAATATGTGTTTTGGCATCAGAATTGTTCTTTGAGTCCTTAGAATCCTTCTTTGCACATGTGAATTTGTTATCTGTCTCTTTGGAATTCTTTGAATCTCTCTTACCTTTTTTTTGATACATTGAGACTGTCTTAAAATCAATGGATTCTGGATTTATTTCTAATTTGGACTCTGAATCCTTAGATAGCTCACTGTTATATGATGATTTTGATGGAGTTTTAGCTGCTCGATTTCCTCTTTTAGGTTTCTCATCATTTACCATTTTAGATTGTGTAGTTTTTTCTTGTGGGCCTTTGTTTTTCTTGGAATTTCTCTGCAAAGTTCTTCCTTTTTTGTCATCTTTGGACTTTTTAGGTTCTCCATTTTCATAATGGGCTTTAAGAGTATAAGGGTTTCTGAATGGAGCCTGTCTCCTGACAGTTAAGCAAACAGATGGCCTTTGGAAAATTTTTTTTAAAGAATGCCTTATCCTTATATGAGCTGGCTTCTGAACTTCCTCTAATTTTCTTTTGTCATGTCCCTGAAAAGATTATTTAGAATAATGATAAACATTTTAAAATAATTTATATCTTGTCAATAGTGAAACATGAAAATTGTCTAGTTTTTCATTAACCATCTACTTAAAATGGAAAAAAAAAGTTGCAACATTCTGTGTGTGTTGCATATGTGAGATAACTCCACGTTAGAAACCAAATGACTTCAAACCTTCGGATATTCTCAATGACTTATACAGAGATTGGAGCAAGCCCACAGTGATCCATGATATTTAAGGGCCCATCCTTACCATTGATAGTGTGTTACTATTGATAGTGGGAGAGATCTTTTAAAACATATTGGGTACCTTTCATCCCCAAGTTAGCTCAGAAATAAGCTGACTCCCTTGCAGTTTGTTATGACAATGCTTGTGATAACAGTAGGCTTCAAGCCTTAGCTTGATTTTTACTCCTGCTTTCAACATCTCTGATGAAATCAAGCCTGTGAGAGCCCTGGTATGAACTATTTCCCAAAACAAGGACACAAATTAAATAAATATCTGATCCTATTAATTTGTGTAGCAATAATGTAATTTTTTTAAGTCTCAATCCCAAATCTGTCAAATCTGGTTCAATCTGGTTCTCAAAGTGAAAACATACACCAATTTTGCATTTATCTTTAATAGTCCTTTAACTATTTAGTAGGGACATCACCAGTCAATGAAATGGTCATATATAATTAAAGGAAGACAATGAAGAGTAGCAGGAAACCTGGACCACTACAGATGTAATGAACAGCACCTGAATAAATGCATTGACTGTAATTCTGCTTTGGGTGATGCTTTTGAAACACATTTTGATATTACCATGGGTGATATCAGACTTCACTTAAATTATAATAGTTAAAATAATATGAAGAGTAAGAATGGGAAAAGAGAAAGATTTGATGTTTCCTTTCAAACATCTCCATCATCTTCTTTTTGTAAGCTAGTTTTTTCTTTTCCTTATTAATAATATAATGGCACTTTATAAAAGAGGTAGAAAGCTTGAATGTCCTAGTATCTAGTATCCTGAGTGCCAGATTAAAGAAAATGGAGGGGCCCTGAAACTTCATCAACATTGGCTCATATTCTAAGACTCAGTTTAGATGTTTTTGCAGCTAGTAAATATTTCCTGAGAGATCCCACTAGCAGCAGCATTAGGTTCTGTAGCTTACATAGTCTCCTAACTTTATAATGCCTTTGAAAAGGAGGATTAAGTAAAGGTGAAATAAATAAAAATTTATCTGAAACAGACAGACGTAATCTGTACCAGTAATTATAAATTTAAAAATTGCTTCCAAAAAGAAATAAAATTCAAATTACATATTTTAATTTATATTTGTATATTATATAGTCTTAGATTTAGTTAAAAATGACATTTTAAATACTTACAGGAACTGAGATTTGTGATCCTGAAGGTCTTGATCTTCTTTTTCTACCTGGCTGGAGTGGTTTGGGAAATGTCAAAGTAAAATAATCTTGATTCCATAATTTTCCACTTGATTCATTGACTAAAATGAGTGAGGACAATGAATAATTCACAGTTAATTGATTTTAATCAGCACTGAAATATTCTTGAGGAAGAAATATATTGTTTAAGATGAGTTATAGCTTAAAACATAGCTTTTCACTCTGGACTGTATAGTTTATTTGCATATCAATTAGGGAAAATAAAAGATGATTTCTCCATTTAGCACTAAAGTTTAAACTTTATTTTAAAATAAAGTTAAAAAAACCTTATTTTCTAGATTAAACTAGTTTTCACAATTTTCACTTAAAGCATAGTGGTTGAAATAATACAAACGGTAGGAATGGAAAATAGAGAAAGATTTGATATTTCCTTTCAAATATCTCCATCATCTTCTCTAGTTTGGCTTATCTTTATATCACTCTGGTTATGTTGCATACAATATCTCTCCTATAGTCCCTATAGTTGCACAATGCAGAGCACAAAATAGTCAGTAAAGTCTTTATTGATTAAATCTAATAATTTATTTTAGTGCTCGACCTTAATGATATCCAAGCCACAGAATTCAGGGTTACAAACCTAAATCCTGATTTTAGTTCATGATCAGTACATTCATAGGCAGTACATTCAAATATTTAAAGAACTATTATATGAAAGTGTAGTAGCAATAAAAATAACAGAATAGCTGAAACAGCTAACAATTATATACTGCTAATTATTTGTCAGACTGTTTTAAGCACATTTAATTATCAAAACAACCCTTTGAATTAGATATAATTTATAATTGTTTCCATTTTATAAATGTACAAAAGTGAAGGACTGAGAGAAGTTAAATTGCTTGCCAAAAATCATAAAGTGGAAGAGCTGAGATTCAAAGACCTATAGTTTGGCTCAGAGTCCATGCTCTTAATCACAGTGTTAGAGAATTCTGTTTATTTCCCTAAGAATTGGACTAGGTCCAGTGGGTTAGAGTTGTATCAGTGCAGGCAGATATCAACTCAATATATAGGGAGAACTTTCCCTAAGTTGTAGCTGTTCAACAAAATGAAATGTCCACTTTCATCATTTTGACTATTTTTTCTGTACTCTGGGTTTTATAATTGTGAATTTTAAACAAAAGGAAAACTTACATAATTAAGGTTGGTTTTTATAATGAGGAAGAATAAACTATTTACTTTAAAATAGCTAGTACGGGGATGCCTGGGTGGCTCAGTGGGTGAATCCTCTGCCTTCAGCTCAGGTCATGATCCTAGGGTCCTGGGATCAAGCCCCCCATCAGGCCTTCTGCTCAGCAGGGCACCTGCCTCCCCCTCCCTCTCTGCCTCCATCTCTGCCTGCTTCTCTGCCTACTTGTGATCTCTGTTTGTCAAACTGCCTGCCTCTCTGACTACTTGTGATCTCTGTAAAATAAATAAATAAAATCTTAAAAAAATAATAATAAAATAAAATAAAATAGCTAGTACAAACCCACACCAAGGTCAGGAATATTTTAAACACACACACATTCCCACACACATACACATATACACATATACACATAATATATAGGCTATACATAATATATATAAAATATATAGGCTACACATAATATATAGCCTATATATAATATAGGCTCTTTTATTTTATTTTTTTAAATATAGGTTCTTTTAAATATTAAGAAAAAATCAGTGTGCTTTATGTTTTATAACATTGAATTGAAGATACTAGTCATTTGTCCCTAAAATAATTTTAAATATAATCTAAATAATATTGTACTTTAAAGATTCAATTCTTACTTGGTATAGAATTATCATTTGTTCTGATGTTCACTTCTTGCCTGTTAAAAAAAAAGCTTCAATTAAACTTGTGCTATAGTTAATAATAGCTAATAATAATAGTATGTCAATGATACAATAATATTATTTGTAATATGATATGGTATGATTATAATACAATATAATACAATACAATAAAATATAATATACCAGTGAGAATGCCTGGTATCAAAAGACAAAAAAATAAGTGTCTGTGAGGATGTGCAGAAAGGAAACATTTGTGCTCTGTTGGTAGGAATGCAAACTGCTGCAGCTACTGTGGAAAACAACATAGAGGTTCCTCCAAAAACTAAAAATAGAAGTACCAAATGATGCAGTAATTCCACTTTTGGGTGTTTACTTGAGGAAAACAAAACATTAATTTAAAAAGCCACATGAGGGGCGCCTGGGTGGCTCAGTGGGTTAAGCCTCTGCCTTCAGCTCAGGTCATGATCCCAGGGTCCTGGGATCGAGCCCCACATCAGGCTCTCCTCTGCTCAGCAGGGATCCTGCTTCTCCCTCTCCCTCTGCCTGCCTCTCTGCCTGCTTGTGATCTCTCTCTCTATCAAATAAATAAATAAAATATTAAAAAAAAACTTTATGAACCACTATATTTACTGCAACATTATTTATGATAGCTAAGATATAGAAGCAACCCAACTGTCCATCCATAGATGCATGGCTAAAGAAGATGTAGTATAGGGGTGCCTGGGTGGCTCAATGGGTTAAGTCTCTGCCTTCAGCTCAGGTTGTGATCTCAGGGTCCTGGGATCGAGCCCCACATCAGGCTCTCTTGCTCAGCAGGGAGTCTGCTTCCCCCATCCCCCGTCTGCCTCTCTGCCTACTTGTGGTCTCTGTCAAATAAATAAAATCTAAAAAAGAAAAAAGATGTAATATATATGTATATATATACATATATTGAGAAATATGTATGAATAGAAGTATATGTATATATGAATACAATATGAATATATGAATGTAAATATAAAAATTTACATATATACATATATAAAATATTTCTCAACCATAAAAAATAATTAAATATTCCCATTTGCAGCAACATGGATGGGCTTAAAAGGTATTATACAAAGTAAAATAAGTCATATAAAGAAACAAAAAAAATGCTATATGATTTTATTTATATGTGGAATCAAGAAAAAACAAACAACGTATATATAAACAAAAATAAAATGGACTCTTAAGTACAGAGAACAAGCTGGTGGTTGCCAGAGAAGAGGGTGGCAGGATGAACAAAATAGGTAAAGAGGATTAAGAGTTATAAAATTTCCATTATAAAATAAGTAACAGGGATGAAATGTATAGCACAGGGAATATAACCAATATTTTAATAATGTAGTATGCTGACAGATAACTGCACTAACTGTGGTGAGCACTGCATAATATATAAAATTGTTGAATCACTATGTTCTATAACTGGAACTAATAAAATATTGTATGTCAACTATACTTCAATAAAAAAATTAACATAAATTTTAAAACATGATAAAATATTATATATCTCTTATGTAATAAATAAACAATTGTACTATAAACACTGATAAATATATAACAAAAGTAATTGAAATTTGCACTATTGCTAATAATGATAATAAAAATATTGTTATAAGCCTTCAATTGTAACACTTTGAAGAATTTTTTTAGTGTAGTTGATACAATGTTACATTAGTTTAGCTGTACAATATAGCGATTTCACAAATTTATACATTATGTTATGTTCACAAGTGTAGCCCTCGTCTGTCCCAATACATTGCTGTTACAATGTAACTATTATCATCATGCTATGATGACTGTCAACTATCAGTTCCCTGCATTTTTAGGTCTGATTCTTCTTCTTGTTTGTGAATTTATTTTTTGAGATTCCACTTATAAGTGAAATTATATAATATTTGACTTTCCCAGCCTGATTTATTTCATGTATCATAACACTCTTAAGGTCCATCCATGCTGTCTAAAATGGCAAGGTCTCTTCCTTTCCTACTGTTGCAAATTATTTCTGGTAAAAGGTATTTAGATGTTTTCCTCCTTTTTTTTATTTTTTAGAATATTTTGAGAATAGTATTGAATCTTCTTCAAAGGTTTGGTGTAATTCACCTGTGAAACTATCTGGCCCAGGACTTTTATTTTTTGGCAGTTTTTTTGATTACTGATTCAACTTCATTACTAGTAATTGGTCTGTTCAGATTTTCTATTTCTTCCTGATTCAGATTTCAAAGATTGTTTGTTTCTAGGAATTTTTCCATGTCTTCTACATTGTCTAATTTTTTGATACTTAAATTTTTATAGTATTCAATTATACTTCTTTAATTTCTCTTGAGTCACTTGCTACTTCTCCTCTCTCATTTCTTATTTTATTTATTTGGGTACTTTCTCTCTCTTTCTCTCTCTCTCTCTTTTCTTGATGAGTCTGGCTAAGGATTTATCAATTTTGTTTATCCTTTTAAAGAACCAGGCCTTGGTTTCATTAATTTTTTTCTTTTTCTTTTTTTTTTCTTTTTAGTTTCTATGCTATTTAGTTCCTCTGACCATTGTTATTTCCTTCCTTTTACTCACCTTGGGATTTTTTTGTGTTTGCTTTCCTAGCTCCTTTATCTGTAAGGCTTAACTGTTTATGTGAACCTTTTCTTGTTTGTTTAGGTAGGTCTGTATCCCAATATATTTCCTACTTAGAAGTGATTTTACTGTGTCCCACAGATTTTGTGTTTTCATTTTCATTTTTCTCCATTTACTTACTTTTTATTTCTTCCTTGACTGTTGAACTCATTGGTTCTTTAGTGTCATGTTGTTTAGTCTCCATGTTTGTTGTCTATTCTAGTTTTTTCTCTTGTGATAGATTTCTAGTTTCATGCTGTTGTGATTGGAAAAGATGCATGGTATGATTTCAATCTTCTTATATTTATTGAGGCTTGTTTTGTGTCCTAACATGCGACCCACTCTGGAGAACATTCATGCACACTTGAAAATAATGGATATTCTATTGTTTTTTGGATGGAATGTTCTGTATATACCTCTTATGATGATCTTGCCCAATGTGTCATTCAAAGACATTATTTCTTTGTTGATTTTCTGCCCAGGTGATCTATCCATTGATATAAGTGGGGTGTAAAGTATCTTACTATAATGCATTGTCATCAATTTTTCCTTTTATTTCTGTTAATATTTATTTTATGTATTTAGGTCCTTCACTGTTGGGTCTGTAGATTTTATAATTGTTGTAGCCTCCTGTTGGAGTATCATTATGTAAAGTTTCCCTTTTGTCTCTTGTAAAATGTCTTTGTTTTAAAGTCTATTTTTCAATAAGCAAATAAATAAAGTCTATTTTTTCTGACTTCAGTATCACTACCTTGTCTTTTGTTTCCATTTGCTTAGTATGTGTGTTTTTTTAATCCCTTCACATTCAGTCTCTTTATCTATAGGTCTGAAGTCTGTCTCTTGTCAGCAGCATATACAGACGTTAGGTTTATTTTTTATCCATTCCACCATCCTATGTCTTTGATTAAATAATTTAAGTCATTTAATTTTAAAGTAATTCTTGACATGTACTTATTTTCATTTTGTTAATTGTTTTCTGGTTCTTTTTGCAATTCTTCATTTTTCCTTTCTTCTTCTCTTGTTTTCTTTCTTTTTTATTCCTAGTTTTTATAGTCTTACATTTGTCTTCCATTCTCTTTGTTTTTTATATATCTATCATAGGTTTTGGGTTTGTGTTTGTTATGAGGTTCATATAAAAAATCCTATGTAAATAGCAATCTATATTAATTTTGTTGTCATTTAAGTTCAAAGACTTTTAAAAACTAATTTATTTTTCTCTTTTCCCTTCTTTTTTACTCCTTCTTCCATGTTTTATATATATGTACATGGTCATATATATAATAATCATTTATATATTATTTATATATGAATATATATATTCAAGTCTTTTTTATGTTTTTATTAGTAATTTTCTTATGTCTAATTAGGGTCACTTTTTTTTTCACTTTAAAGTCCCTTTATAATTTTTTTATATAACTGGTTTATTTGTGATAAACTCTTTTATTTTTTGTGGAAATTCTTTATCTCTCCATCAAATCTGAATAATTTTGTCAGGTAGAGTATCCTTGGTTGTAGGTATTTCCTCTCAGCCTTTTGAATATGTCATTCCATTCCTTCCAGGCCTGCAAAGATTCTGCTGAAGCCTTGTGTTTTCCCTTGTCGGTAACTTTTGGCTTCTCTCTTACTGTTTTAAGGTTCTCTATCTTTAACTTTTGACATTTTAATTATTTTGTCATGGTGTGGACATTTTTGGGGTCATCTTGTGTGGAATTCTCAGTGTTTCTTGGATTGGGTGTCTATTTCCTTCCCTGTGTTAGGGAATGTTTCAGTATTATTTCTTCAAATACTTTTTTCCTATCCTTTTCTCTCTCTTCTTCTTCTGGGGCTTCTATAAGGTGAGAATTTGTTTCCTTTATGTTGTCTAAGAGTTCCTTTAACCTATTCTCAAATTACATTTTTCTTTCTCTTCTGGTCCTTTAGTTTGAGTATTTTACATTGCCCTGCCTTCCAGATCATTGATATATTCTTCTATATCTGCTAATCTGCTGCTGAGACCCAGGATTCATTGAAGTGGCAGGTCAGTTAGGGTTCTCAGACTGCACTGGTCTGTGCTTTCAAAGCAAAGGAAGAGTTTAGATTATGCATGTTCATCCCTACCATCTGGAAAGCATTCCAACAGCTCTCCTATCATTTGGCAGCATTCTCAGGCTAACTTTTTTCTATTATAGTTTCCCATTTGAACTGCAGCTTCTAAAGAAAGAAAAAAATAGTAAAAGAAAAAAATAAAAATAAAAATTTTAAAGAATACAAAAAAGAACAAAAAGAAAACAGGACAAAAAAAATGTGGCTGATTTTCCATGCCCCAGCATGTCTAGGGCTGTGTTGGCTTGTATACACTGAACCAGCTGAGATTGTAAGCTCACTGTGTGGGACTGGACTTTATTCCAGTCTGGGAGTTTAATGTGGGGGTGAGAGAACATTTCCACAGCTTCTGTGGACCCTTTTAAACAGCAGCATTTTTCTTGTGCCCCGGCTCAACTAAAAGTGGTGTGAGCTTGTGAACCCTGAGCTCACTGAAGTTACAAGCTTGTTGTGTCAACCACACCAACTAGTTATGGAGTCTGGACCCTTCCTTGGTATGGGCTTTTAAGGTGGAGTGCAAAAATAAACTGTGTTGTTCTCTAGTCCCTCTGACTTGGAGAACATTCCTGCAGCTCCTTTGCCATTTGGTGGAGTTCTAGTGTAGTCACTTTTATATACTAGTTGCTCACTTACTTTCTTTATTTCTTTTTTTTAGCAGCTCCAGATACTGCTGGTTTTTAAAAAAGATTTTATTTGTTTATTTGTCAGAGAGAGAGAGAGAGAGTGCACACAAGCAGGCAGAGGCAGAGAGAGAAGCAGACTCCCCGCTGAGCAAGGAGCCCGATGTGGGACTCGATCCCAGGACCCTGGGATCATAACTTGAGCTGAAGGCAGCGGCTTAACCAACTGAGCATCCAGGTGTCCATTTTTTAAATTTAAATTCAGTTTAGTTGGGGCACCTGGGTGGCTCAGTGGGTTAAGTCACTGCCTTTGGCTCAGGCCATGATCTCAGGGTTCTGGAATCGAGCCCCGCATTGGGCTCTCTGCTCAGCAGGGAGTCTGCTTCCTCCTCTCCCTCTGCCTGCCTCTCTGCCTACTTGTGATCTCTATCTGTCAAATAAATAAATAAAATCTTTAAAAAAATTCAGTTTAGTTAACATACAATATTATAGTATTATTATTTTCAGGGGTAAAATTTAGTAATTCATCAGTTGCCTATAACACCCAGTGCTTATGATATCAAGTGCCCATCACCCAATTATCCCATCCACCCACCACTTCCCTCCAGCAACCCTGTTTTTTCCCTCTAATGAAGAGTCTCATGGTTTGCCTCCTTCTCTGTTCTTATCTTGTTTTATTTTTTTCTTCTTTTCCCCTATGTTCATCTGATTTTTTTCTTAAATATCACATATGAGTGGAGTCATATGGTATTTGTCTTAGTATAACTGATTTACACTTATACTTTAACTTTATACTTGCTTAGCTTAATAACATCTAATTCCATCCATGTCTTTGCAAATGGCAGGATTTCATTCTTTTTGATGGCTGAGTAATATTCCATTGTATATACAGACCACCTGTTCTTTATCCATTCATCTGTCAATGGACATCTGTTTTTTTCCATATTTTGGCCTTTGTGGATAGACATTGGTACTATAAATATTGAGAGTGCAGGTGTCCCTTTGAATCACTATTTTTGTATCCTTTGGATAAATACCTAGTAGTGAAATTGCTGGGTCCTATGGTAGTTCTATTTTTAACTTTTTGAGGAAACTCCATACTGTTTTCCACAGGGGTGGCACTAGGTTGCATTCCCACCAGCAGCATAAGTAAAAGGGTCCCCCTTTTTCTATATCTTCTGTTATTCTCTACATCAGTCAACATCTGTTGTTTCCTAAGTTGCTAACTGTAGCCATTCTGATCAGTGTGAAATGGTATTTCCCTGTGGTTTTGATTTGTATTTCCCTGATGTTGATTGAAATTGAACACTTTTTCATGTGTCTTTAGCCATTTGTATGTCTTCGGAGAAAAAAATAAAAGTATGTCCATGTCTTCTGCCCATCTTTTGACTGGATTTTTTGTTTTGGGCTTTTGAGTTTGATAAGTTCTGTATAGATTTTGGAAACTAGCCTTTTATCTGATATGTAATTTCTGATTATCTTCTCCCATTCCTTAGATAATAATCAACAAAACTAAAATGAAACCTACTAGTTGTTTTTTAATTTATTTTTATTTGTTTTTTGCCAATTCTTTTTTTAAATTAATATATAATGTGTTATTTGCTTCAGGGCTATAGGTCTGTTAAAGCATGCCTTTTTTCCCCTGTGTCCAGGGGCAAGGAATCTCTTCTTGATCCCTCAGTACTATCCTTTTCTACTGTTGTACACAGCATCAGGGGTGAGGGTTCCCATTTTTAATGTATCTCCATCTCTTCTCTTGTCCTCTTTGCCATTCTCTATATCTTTGTGTGGAAACGGTTCAATCAGCCCTTAGTTTTTCTTCAGGAGTAATTGTTCTATAAATAAAGGTAATTTGGTGTTTTCCATGGAGGAAGTGAGTTCAGGGTGTTCCTATATCACCGCCTTGGGCTGCAACCAACACTTTGAGAAATGTTATGCATTCACTGACCTGGTCCATTTTTTAAGAATGTCTACTTATAAATCACACACAGTTCCCCAACCCTAAGTGAAATTATTTTTAAAAAGGTATATTTTTCACCAGAAACTTAAAGAAAAATAAACCACGGATCAAAAGCTACAATAAAAACACAAATTTGACAAAATCTAAAATTAATTAAATTTTTATAGAATAAATCAAACCAGCTCCCTCATCCTCTAATGAAAGTGTCTAAATAAGTAGAAACTCACTTATTTTCTACACATACTAAATAAGTTTTGAAAAAAATGAAACACAACAACTTTTTAATGTTCTCAGAACTTAAAACATATAATGATATCTGTAAAGGTCACAGATAAGTGTTGATATGGATTTTGAATTGTTTCTACACACAGGAAAAATTACTGTATAATATTTTCCATTCAAAAAGTACCCATTGAATTAGGCAATAATCATGTTGTTTACTGAGGATATGAGGTAATTTGCTTTGAAAATTTTACATCATTACTAGTTTTCAGGGACAATGAGTTGTGACCATTGGTAATTCTGAGATTGTACTCATATACACATATATCTTGGAACTTTATTTTTTAACTGATTTTAATTATCAAGTTAGTAAATGTAACTTTTTATTTTTATGAGTAACTACTTAATTTAACTTGTATTTATATTTGTGTCAAATCTATGTTCATTTCCTAAGTAAAGCTCTAGTATCCAGCATAAAGCCTAGTCCATACTCATCATTAAATTACTACCAACTTACTTAGGAAACATTTTGGATACATTAGTTTAAAAAAAATCTAATCCAGTTGTCCTTAACTACATGTGAACATCAAAAATAAAAATAAATGTGAACATGCCTTACAAATGCTCTTAGACCCTTGAAGAAGAATTTCTGGGTGTGGCTTAATGAAGTCTGTATTTTAAAACTCTCCTAGGTGGGGTGCCTGCGTGGCTCAGTTGGTTAATCATCTGATTTTTAGTTTCGGCTCAAGTCATGATTTCCCTCAAGGTCTGGTGATAAGGCTTGTACTCAGTAGGAGTGTGCTTCAGACTCTCTGTCCTTCTCCCTCTATCACTGATAGAAGAATTTAAAATAATGGTCATAAAGATAATCACTGTATTTGAGTAAAGAATTGAGGTCACCTCAATGATACCCTCAACACAGAGAAAGAAAACATAAAAGGAACCGATCAGAGATGAAGTACTCAATAACTGAAATTATAAACACACAAGATGCAATACATCACAGATAAAAGTAAGCAGCAGATCAGTGACTTGTAAGAGTAATGACAAAGCAATCAAGCAAAACAGGAGAGAGAGAGAAAAAAACTATTAAGGTAACTCAGAAACATCATCAGCTATAATAACATTTGCATTATAGGGATCCCAGAAGGAGAAGAGAGAAAAGGGGGTAGAAAACATATTGGGGGGGTCCACAAAAAGACTCATAGTAATTAAAATTACAAAAAAAGTATAGATTAAGAGAGAATTTTTATTTATTTTTTAAAGATTTTTTTTAATTTATTTGACACACAGAGAGAAAGAGAGAGCAAGAGAGAGCACAAGCAGGGTGAGCTGCAGGCAGAGGGAGAGGGAAAAGCAGGC